>NC_000087.7:60655507-60905507 GCF_000001635.26 Mus musculus | reverse complement strand
GTACTGGGGCATATAAAGTTTGCAAGTCCAATGGGCCTCTCTTTCCAGTGATGGCCGACTAGGTCATCTTTTGATACATATGCAGCTAGAGTCAAGAGCTCCGGGGTACTGGTTAGTTCATAATGTTGTTCCACCTATAGGGTTGCAGATCCCTTTAGCTCCTTGGCTACTTTCTCTAGCTCCTCCATTGGGAGCCCTATGATCCATCCATTAGCTGACTGTGAGCATCCACTTCTGTGTTTGCTAGGCCCTGGCATAGTCTCACAAGAGACAGCTACATCTGGGTCCATTCAATAAAATCTTGCTAGTGTATGCAATGGTGTCAGTGTTTGGATGCTGATTATGGGGTGGATCCCTGGATATGGCAGTCTCTACATGGTCCATCCTTTCATCTCAGCTCCAAACTTTGTCTCTGTAACTCCTTCCATGGGTGTTTTGTTCCCAAATCTAAGGAGGGGCATAGTGTCCACACTTCAGTCTTCATTCTTCTTGAGTTTCATGAGTTTAGCAAATTATATCTTATATCTTGGGTATCCTAGGTTTGGGGCTAATATCCACTTATCAGTGAATACATATTGTTTGAGTTTCTTTGTGAATGTGTTACCTCACTCAGGATGATGCCCTCAAGGTCCATCCATTTGGTTAGGAATTTCATAAATTCATGCTTTTTAATAGCTGAGTAGTACTCCATTGTGTAGATGTACCACATTTTCTGTATCCATTCCTCTGTTGAGAGGCATCTAGGTTCTTTCCAGCTTCTGGCTATTATAAATAAGGCTGCTATGAACATAGTGGAGCATGTGTCCTTCTTACCTGTTGGGGCATCTTCTGGATATATGCCCAGGAGAGGTATTGCTGGATCCTCCGGTAGTACTATGTTCAGTTTTCTGAGGAACCGCCAGACTGATTTCCAGAGTGGTTGTACAAGCCTGCACTCCCACCAACAATGGAGGAGTGTTCCTCTTTCTCCACATCCTCGCCAGCATCTGCTGTCACCTGAATTTTTGATCTTAGCCATTCTGACTGGTGTGAGGTGGAATCTCAGGGTTGTTTTGAGTTGCATTTCCCTGATGATTAAGGATGTTGAACATTTGTTCAAGTGCTTCTCTGCCATTCGGTATTCCTCAGGTGAGAATTCTTTGTTCAGTTCTGAGCCCCATTTTTTAATGGGGTTGTTTGATTTTCTGAAGTCCACCTTCTTGAGTTCTTTATATATGTTGGATATTAGTCCCCTATCTGATTTAGGATAGGTAAAGATCCTTTCCCAATCTGTTGGTGGTCTCTTTGTCTTATTGACGGTGTCTTTTGCCTTGCAGAAACTTTGGAGTTTCATTAGGTCCCATTTGTCAATTCTCGATCTTACAGCACAAGCCATTGCTGTTCTGTTCAGGAATCTTTCCCCTGTACCCATATCTTCAAGGCTTTTCCCCACTTTCTCCTCTATAAGTTTCAGTGTCTCTGGTTTTATGTGAAGTTCCTTGATCCACTTAGATTTGACCTTAGTACAAGGAGATAAGTATGGATCGATTCGCATTCTTCTACATGATAACAACCAGTTGTGCCAGCACCAATTGTTGAAAATGCTGTCTTTCTTCCACTGGATGGTTTTAGCTCCCTTGTCGAAGATCAAGTGACCATAGGTGTGTGGGTTCATTTCTGGGTCTTCAATTCTATTCCATTGGTCTACTTGTCTGTCTCTATACCAGTACCATGCAGTTTTTATCACAATTGCTCTGTAGTAAAGCTTTAGGTCTGGCATGGTGATTCCGCCAGAAGTTCTTTTATCCTTGAGAAGACTTTTTGCTATCCTAGGTTTTTTGTTATTCCAGACAAATTTGCAAATTGATCCTTCGAATTCGTTGAAGAATTGAGTTGGAATTTTGATGGGGATTGCATTGAATCTGTAGATTGCTTTTGGCAAGATAGCCATTTTTACAATGTTGATCCTGCCAATCCATGAGCATGGGAGATCTTTCCATCTTCTGAGATCTTCCTTAATTTCTTTCTTCAGAGATTTGAAGTTTTTTTTTTTCTTTCCATTTTTTATTAGGTGTTTAGCTCATTTACATTTCCAATGCTATACCAAAAGTCCCCCATACCCACCCACCCCCACTCCCCTACCCGCCCACTCCCCCTTTTTGGCCCTGGCGTTCCCCTGTTCTGGGGCATATAAAGTTTGTGTGTCCAATGGGCCTCTCTTTCCAGTGATGGCCGACTAGGCCATCTTTTGATACATATGCAGCTAGAGTCAAGAGCTCCGGGGTACTTGTTAGTTCATAATGTTGATCCACCTATAGGGTTGCAGATCCCTTTTGCTCCTTGGGTACTTTCTCTAGCTGCTCCATTGGGAGCCCTGTGATCCATCCATTAGCTGACTGTGGGCATCCACTTCTGTGTTTGCTAGGCCCCGGCATAGTCTCACAAGAGACAGCTACATCTGGGTCCTTTCGATAAAATCTTGCTAGTGTATGCAATGGTGTCAGCGTTTGGATGCTGATTATAGGGTGGATCCCTGGATAAGGCAGTCTCTACATGGTCCACCCTTTAATCTCAGCTCCAAACTTTGTCTCTGTAACTCCTTCCAAGGGTGTTTTGTTCCCACTTCTAAGGAGGGGCATAGTGTCCACACTTCAGTCTTCATTTTTCTTGAGTTTCATGTGTTTAGGAAATTGTATCTTATATCTTGGGTATCCTACGTTTTGGGCTAATATCCACTTATCAGTGAGTACATATTGTGTGAGTTCCTTTGTGAATGTGTTACCTCACTCAGGATGATGCCCTCCAGGTCCATCCATTTGGCTAGGAATTTCATAAATTCATTCTTTTTAATAGCTGAGTAGTACTCCAATGTGTAGATGTACCACATTTTCTGTATCCATTCCTCTGTTGAGGGGCATCTGGGTTCTTTCCAGCTTCTGGCTATTATAAATAATGCTGCTATGAACATAGTGGAGCATGTGTCCTTCTTACCAGTTGGGGCATCTTCTGGATATATGCCCAGGAGAGGTATTGCTGGATCCTCCGGTAGTACTATGTCCAATTTTCTGAGGAACCGCCAGAAGGATTTCCAGAGTGGTTGTACAAGCCTGCAATCCCACCAACAATGGAGGAGTGTTCCTCTTTCTCCACATCCTCGCCAGCATCTGCTGTCACCTGAATTTTTGATCCTAGACATTCTGACTGGTGTGCGGTGGAATCTTAGGGTTGTTTTGATTTGCATTTCCCTGATGATTAAGGATGTTGAACATTTTTTCAGGTGCTTCTCTGCCATTCGGTATTCCTCAGGTGAGAATTCTTTGTTCAGTTCTGAGCCCCATTTTTTAATGGGGTTGTTTGATTTTCTGAAGTCCACCTTCTTGAGTTCTTTATATATGTTGCATATTAGTCCCCTATCTGATTTAGGATAGGTAAAGATCCTTTCCCAATCTGTTGGTGGTCTCTTTGTCTTATTGACGGTGTCTTTTGCCTTGCAGAAACTTTGGAGTTTCATTAGGTCCCATTTGTCAATTCTCGATCTTACAGCACAAGCCATTGCTCTTCTGTTCAGGAATTTTTCCCCTGTGCCCATATCTTCAAGGCTTTTCCCCACTTTCTCCTCTATAAGTTTCAGTGTCTCTGGCTTTATGTGAAGTTCCTTGATCCACTTAGATTTGATCTTAGTACAAGGAGATAAGTATGGATCGATTCGCATTCTTCTACATGATAACAACCAGTTGTGCCAGCACCATTTGTTGAAAATGCTGTCTTTCTTCCACTGGATGGTTTTAGCTCCCTTGTCGAAGATCAAGTGACCATAGGTGTGTGGGTTCATTTCTGGGTCTTCAATTCTATTCCATTGGTCTACTTGTCTGTCTCTATACCAGTACCATGCAGTTTTTACCACAATTGCTCTGTAGTAAAGCTTTAGGTCCGGCATGGTGATTCCACCAGAGGTTCTTTTATCCTTGAGAAGAGTTTTTGCTATCCTAGGTTTTTTGTTATTCCAGATGAATTTGCAAATTGCTCTTTCTAATTCATTGAAGAATTGAGTTGGAATTTTGATGGGGATTGCATTGAATCTGTAGATTGCTTTTGGCAAGATAGCCATTTTTACAATATTGGTCCTGCCAATCCATGAGCATGGGAGATCTTTCCATCTTCTGAGATCTTCTTTAATTTCTTTCTTCAGAGACTTGAAGTTTTTATCATACAGATCTTTCACTTCCTTAGTTAGAGTCACGCCGAGATATTTTATATTATTTGTGACTATTGAGAAGGGTGTTGTTTCACTAATTTCTTTCTCAGCCTGTTTATTCTTTGTGTAGAGAAAGGCCATTGACTTGTTTGAGTTAATTTTATATCCAGCTACTTCACCGAAGCTGTTTATCAGGTTTAGGAGTTCTCTGGTGGAATTTTTAGGGTCACTTATATATACTATCATATCATCTGCAAAAAGTGATATTTTGACTTCCTCCTTTCCAATTTGTATCCCCTTGATCTCCTTTTGTTGTCGAATTGCTCTGGCTAATACTTCAAGTACTATGTTGAAAAGGTAGGGAGAAAGTGGGCAGCCTTGTCTAGTCCCTGATTTTAGTGGGATTGCTTCCAGCTTCTCTCCATTTACTTTGATGTTGGCTACTGGTTTGCTGTAGATTGCTTTTATCATGTTTAGGTATGGGCCTTGAATTCCTGATCTTTCCAGAACTTTTATCATGAATGGGTGTTGGATCTTGTCAAATGCTTTTTCTGCATCCAACGAGATGATCATGTGGTTTTTGTCTTTGAGTTTGTTTATATAGTGGATTACATTGATGGATTTTCGTATATTAAACCATCCCTGCATTCCTGGAATAAAACCTACTTGGTCAGGATGGATGATTGCTTTAATGTGATCTTGGATTCGGTTAGCGAGAATTTTATTGAGGATTTATGCATCGATATTCATAAGAGAAATTGGTCTGAATTTCTCTATCTTTGTTGGATCTTTCTGTGGTTTAGGTATCAGAGTAATAGTGGCTTCATAAAATGAGTTGGGTAGAGTACTTTCTACTTCTATCTTGTGAAAAAGTTTGTGCAGAACTGGAATTAGATCTTCTTTGAAGGTCTGATAGAACTCTGCACTAAACCCGTCTTGTCCTGGGCTTTTTTTGGCTGGGAGACTATTTATAACTGCTTCTATTTCTTTAGGGGATATGGGACTGTTTAGAAGGTCAACTTGATCCTGATTCAACTTTGGTACCTGGTATCTGTCCAGAAATTTGTCCATTTCGTCCAGGTTTTCCAGTTTTGTTGAGTATAGCCTTTTGTAGAATGATCTGATGGTGTTTTGGATTTCTTCAGGATCTGTTGTTATGTCTCCCTTTTCAGTTCTGATTTTGTTAATTAGGATTTTGTCTCTGTGCCCTCTAGTGAGTCTAGCTAAGGGTTTATCTATCTTGTTGATTTTCTCAAAGAACCAACTCCTCGTTTGGTTAATTCTTTGAATAGTTCTTCTTGTTTCCACTTCGTTGATTTCACCCCTGAGTTTGATTATTTCCTGCCGTCTACTCCTCTTGGGTGAATTTGCTTCCTTTTTTTCTAGAGCTTTTAGATGTGTTGTCAAGCTGCTAGTATGTGCTCTCTCCCGTTTCTTCATGGAGGCACTCCGAGCTATGAGTTTCCCTCTTAGAAATGCTTTCATTGTGTCCCAAAGGTTTGGGTACGTTGTGGCTTCATTTTCATTAAACTCTAAAAAGTCTTTAATTTCTTTCTTTATTCCTTCCTTGACCAAGGTATCATTGAGAAGAGTGTTATTCAGTTTCCACGTGAGTGTTGGCTTTCTGTTATTTTTTTTGTTATTGAATATCAGCCTTAGTGCATGGTGATCTGATAGGATACATGGGACAATTTCAATATTTTTGAATCTGTTGAGGCCTGTTTTGTGACCTATTATGTGGTCAATTTTGGAGAAGGTACCATGAGGTGCTGAGAAGAAGGTATATCCTTTTGTTTTAGGATAAAATGTTCTGTAGATATCTGTCAGATCCATTTGTTTCATCACTTCTGTTAGTTTCAGTGTGTCCCTGTTTAGTTTCTGTTTCCATGATCTGTCCATTGGTGAAAGTGGTGTGTTGAAGTCTCCCACTATTATTGTGTGAGGTGCAATGTGTGCTTTGAGCTTTACTAAAGTTTCTTTAATGAATGTGGCTGCCCTTGTATTTGGCGCATAGATATTCAGAATTGAGAGTTCCTCTTGGAGGATTTTACCTTTGATGAGAACAAAGTGCCCCTCCTTGTCTTTTTTGATGACTTTGGGTTGGAAGTCAATCTTATCAGATATTAGGATGGCTACTCCAGCTTGTTTCTTCATACCATTTGCTTGGAAAATTGTTTTCCAGCCTTTTATTCTGAGGTAGTGTCTATCTTTTTCTCTGAGATGTGTCTCCTGTAAACAGCAAAATGTTGGGTCTTGTTTGTGTAGCCAGTTTGTTAGTCTATGTCTTTTTATTGGGGAGTTGAGACCATTGATGTTAAGAGATATTAAGGAAAAGTAATTGTTGCTCCCTTTTATTTTTGTTGTTAGAGTTGGCATTCTGTTCTTGTGGCTGTCTTCTTTTAGGTTTGTTGAGGGATTACCTTCTTGTTTTTTCTAGGGCATTGTTCCCGTTCTTGTATTGGTTTTTTTCTGTTATTACCCTTTGAAGGGCTGGATTCGTGGAGAGATAATGTGAGAATTTGGTTTTGTCGTGGAATACTTTGGTTTCTCCATCTATGGTAATTGAGAGTTTGGCTGGGTATAGTAGCCTGGGCTGGAATTTGTGTTCTTTTAGTGTCTGTATAACATCTGTCCAGGCTCTTCTGGCTTTCATAGTCTCTGGTGAAAAATCTGGTGTAATTCTGATAGGCTTGCCTTTGTATGTTACTTGACCTTTTTCTCTTACCGCTTTTAGTATTCTATCTTTATTTAGTGCATTTGTTGTTCTGATTATTATGTGTCGGGAGGAATTTCTTTTCTGGTCCAGTCTATTTGGAGTTCTGTAGGCTTCTTGTATGTTCATAGGTATCTCTTTCTTTATATTTGGGAAGTTTTCTTCAATAATTTTGTTGAAGATGTTTGCTGGTCCTTTGAGTTGAAAATCTTCATTCTCATCCACTCCTATTATCCGTAGGTTTGGTCTTCTCATTGTGTCCTGGATTTCCTGGATATTTTGAGTTAGGATCTTTTTGCATTTTCCATTTTCTTTGATTGTTGTGCCGATGTTCTCTATGGAATCTTCTGCACCTGAGATTCTCTCTTCCATCTCTTGTATTCTGTTGCTGATGCTCAAATCTATGGTTCCAGATTTCTTTCCTAGGGTTTCTATCTCCAGTGTTGCCTCACTTTGAGTTTTCTTTATTGTTTCTACTTCCCTTTTTAGGTCTAGTATGGTTTTGTTCATTTCCATCACCTGTTTGTATGTTTTTTCCTCTTTTTCTGTAAGGACTTCTACCTGTTTGATTGTGTTTTCCTGTTTTTCTTTAAGGACTTGTAACTCTTTAGCAGTGTTCTCCTGTATTTCTTTAGGTGATTTATTAAAGTCCTTCTTGATGTCCTCTACCATCATCATGAGATATGCTTTTAAATCTAGGTCTAGGTTTTCGGGTGTGTTGGGGTGCCCTGGACTGGGCGAAGTGGGAGTACTGGGTTCTGATGATGGTGAGTGGTCTTGGTTCCTGTTAGTAGGATTCCTACATTTACCTTTCGCCATCTGGTAATCTCTGGAGTTAGTAGTTATAGTTGACTCTGTTTAGAGATTGTTCTTCTGGTGATTCTGTTACCGTCTCTCAGCAGACCTGGGAGACAGATTCTCTCCTCTGAGTTTCAGTGCTCAGAGCACTCTCTGCTGGCAAGCTCTCTTACAGGGAAGGTGAGCAGATATCTTGTTTTTGGACCTCCTCCTGGTCGAAGAAGAAGGCCCAAAACAGGGCCTCTCTCAGAAGCTGTGTTGCTTTGGCAGTTCCCAGAAGCTGTCAGCTTCTGTGGTGCAGACTCTCACCTGTGCAGACTAAAATCCTAAGTTCCAGGGAGTCCTGGAACCAAGATGGTGACCGCTGCTCCTGAGGCCGAGGCTGCCTCCCGAGCCAGGCGGACACCTGTCCTCTGGTCCGGATGGTGGCCGGTTATCTGCGGCCCACCCAGGCTGCTGCCTTAGCGGCTCTGTGCTTCTGCCCGTCCCAGAAGCTGTTTGGTTCTCTGGCGCACCCTCTAACCTGTTCAGACTAATTTCCTAAATTCTGCTGAGTCCCGGAACCAAGATGGCGACCGCTGCTGCTGAGGCTGAGGTCGCCTCCCAAGCCAGGCGGACACCTGTCCTCTGGTCCGGATGGTGGCCGGTTATCTGCGGCCCGCCCAGGCTGCTGCCTCAGCGGCTCTGTGCTTCCGCCCGTCCCAGAAGCTGTCCGGTTCTCTGGTGCACCCTCTAACCTGTTCAGACTAATTTCCTAGGTCCCGCGGAGTCCCGGAACCCAGATGGCGACCACTGCTGCTCGATTTGAAGTTTTTATCATACAGATCTTTCACTTCCTTAGTTAGAGTCACGCCAAGATATTTTATATTATTTGTGACTATTGAGAAGGGTGTTGTTTCCCTAATTTCTTTCTCAGCCTGTTTATTCTTTGTATAGAGAAAGGCCATTGACTTGTTTGAGTTTATTTTATATCCAGCTACTTCACCGAAGCTGTTTATCAGGTTTATGAGTTCTCTGGTAGAATTTTTAGGGTCACTTATATATACTATCATATCATCTGCAAAAAGTGATATTTTGACTTCCTCTTTTCCAATTTGTATCCCCTTGATCTCCTTTTGTTGTCGAATTGCTCTGGCTAATACTTCAAGTACTGTGTTGAAAAGGTAGGGAGAAAGTGGGCAGCCTTGTCTAGTCCCTGATTTTAGTGGGATTGCTTCCAGCTTCTCTCCATTTACTTTGATGTTGGCTACTGGTTTGCTGTAGATTGCTTTTATCATGTTTAGGTATGGGCCTTGAATTCCTGATCTTTCCAAAACTTTTATCATGAATGGGTGTTGGATCTTGTCAAATGCTTTTTCTGCATCTAACGAGATGATCATGTGGTTTTTGTCTTTGAGTTTGTTTATAAAATGGATTACATTGATGGATTTTCATATATTAAACCAACCCTGCATCCCTGGAATAAAACCTACTTGGTCAGGATGGATGATTGCTTTAATGTGTTCTTGGATTCGGTTAACGAGAATTTTATTGAGGATTTTTGCATCGATATTCATAAGAGAAATTGGTCTGAAGTTCTCTATCTTTGTTGGATCTTTCTGTGGTTTAGGTATCAGAGTAATAGTGGCTTCATAAAATGAGTTGGGTAGAGTACCTTCTACTTCTATTTTGTGAAATAGTTTGTGCAGAATTTGAATTAGATCTTCTTTGAAGGTCTGATAGAACTCTGCACTAAACCCATCTGGTCCTGGGCTTTTTTTTGGCTGGGAGACTATTAATAACTGCTTCTATTTCTTTAGGTGATATGGGACTGTTTAGATGGTCAACTTGATCCTGATTCAACTTTGGTACCTGGTATCTGTCCAGAAATATGTCCATTTCGTCCAGGTTTTCCAGTTTTGTTGAGTATAGCCTTTTGTAGAAGGATCTGATTGTGTTTTGGATTTCTTCAGGATCTGTTGTTATGTCTCCCTTTTCATTTCTGATTTTGTTAATTAGGATTTTGTCCCTGTGCCCTTTAGTGAGTCTAGCTAAGGGTTTATCTATCTTGTTGATTTTCTCAAAGAATCAACTCCTCGTTTGGTTAATTCTTTGAATAGTTCTTCTTGTTTCCACTTGGTTGATTTCACCTCTGAGTTTGATTATTTCCTGCCGTCTACTCCTCTTGGGTGAATTTGCTTCCTTTTTTTCTAGGGCTTTTAGATGTGTTGTCAAGCTGCTAGTATGTGCTCTCTCCCGTTTCTTCTTGGAGGCACTCAGAGCTATGAGTTTCCCTCTTAGAAATGCTTTCATTGTGTCCCATAGGTTTGGGTACGTTGTGGCTTCATTTTCACTAAACTCTAAAAAGTCTTTAATTTCTTTCTTTATTCCTTCCTTGACCAAGGTATCATTGAGAAGAGTGTTATTCAGTTTCCACGTGAATGTTGGCTTTCCATTATTTATGTTGTTATTGAAGATCAGTCTTAGGCCATGGTGGTCTGATAGGATACATGGGACAATTTCAATATTTTTGTATCTATTGAGGCCTGTTTTGTGACCAATTATATGGTCAATTTTTGAGAAGGTCCCGTGAGGTGCTGAGAAGAAGGTATATCCTTTTGTTTTAGGATAAAATGTTCTGTAGATATCTGTCAGGTCCATTTGTTTCATAACTTCTGTTAGTTTCACTGTGTCCCTGTTTAGTTTCTGTTTCCACGATCTGTCCTTTGAAGAAAGTGGTGTGTTGAAGTCTCCCACTATTATTGTGTGAGGTGCAATGTATGCTTTGAGCTTTACTAAAGTGTCTCTAATGAATGTGGCTGCCCTTGCATTTGGTGCGTAGATATTCAGAATTGAGAGTTCCTCTTGGAGGATTTTACCTTTGATGAGTATGAAGTGTCCCTCCTTGTCTTTTTTGATAACTTTGGGTTGGAAGTCGATTTTATCCGATATTAAAATGGCTACTCCAGCTTGTTTCTTCAGTCCATTTGCTTGGAAAATTGTTTTCCAGCCTTTCACTCTGAGGTAGTGTCTGTCTTTTTCCCTGAGATGGGTTTCCTGTAAGCAGCAGAATGTTGGGTCCTGTTTGTGTAACCAGTCTGTTAGTCTATGTCTTTTTATTGGGGAATTGAGTCCATTGATATTAAGAGATATTAAGGAAAAGTAATTGTTGCTCCCTTTTATTTTTGTTGTTAGAGTTGGCATTCTGTTCTTGTGGCTGTCTTCTTTTTGGTTTGTTGAATGATTACTTTCTTGGTTGTTCTAGGGCGTGATTTCCGTCCTTGTATTGCTTCTTTTCTGTTATTATCCTTTGAAGGGCTGGATTCGTGGAAAGATATTGTGTGAATTTGGTTTTGTCGTGGAATACTTTGGTTTCTCCATCTATGGTAATTGAGAGTTTGGCTGGGTATAATAGCCTGGGCTGGCATTTGTGTTCTCTTAGTGTCTGTATAACATCTGTCCAGGCTCTTCTGGCTTTCATAGTCTCTGGTGAAAAGTCTGGTGTAATTCTGATAGGCTTGCCTTTGTATGTTACTTGACCTTTCTCCCTTACTGCTTTTAATATTCTATCTTTATTTAATGCATTTGTTGTTCTGATTATTATGTGTCGGGAGGAATTTCTTTTCTGGTCCAGTCTATTTGGAGTTCTGTAGGCTTCTTGTATGATCATGGGCATCTCTTTTTTTATGTTTGGGAAGTTTTCTTCTATTATTTTGTTGAAGATATTAGCTGGCCCTTTAAGTTGAAAATCTTCATTCTGATCCACCCCTATTATCCGTAGGTTTGGTCTTCTCATTGTGTCCTGGATTACCTGGATGTTTTGAGTTAGGATCCTTTTGCATTTTGTATTTTCTTTGACTGTTGTGTCGATGTTCTCTAGGGAATCTTCTGCACCTGAGATTCTCTCTTCCATTTCTTGTATTCTGTTGCTGATGCTCGCATCTATGGTTCCAGATCTCTTTCCTAGGGTTTCTATCTCCAGCGTTGCCTCGCTTTGGGTTTACTTTATTGTGTCTACTTCCCCTTTTAGTTCTAGTATGGTTTTGTTCATTTCCATCACCTGTTTGGATGTGTTTTCCTGTTTTTCTTTAATGATTTCTACCTGTTTGGCTGTGTTTTCCTGCTTTTCTTTAAGGGCCTGTAACTCTTTAGCAGTGCTCTCCTGTAATTCTTTAAGTGACTTATGAAAGTCCTTCTTGATGTCCTCTATCATCATCATGAGAAATGTTTTTAAATCTGGGTCTAGATTTTCGGTTGTGTTGCGGTGCCCAGGACTAGGTGGGGTGGGAGTGCTGCGTTCTGATGATGGTGAGTGGTCTTGATTTCTGTTAGTAGGATTCTTACGTTTGCCTTTCGCCATCTGGTAATCTCTGAAGCTAGCTGTTTTAGTTGTCACTGTTAAGAGCTTGTTCTTCAGGTGACTCTGTTAGCCTCTATGAGCAGACCTGGAGGGTAGCACTCTCCTTAGTTTCAGTGGGCAGAGTATTCTCTTTGGGCAAGCTCTCTTCTTGCAAGGCAGGTACCCAAACCAGACTCCTGGCAGAAGTTGTGTTCCACTCACTAGAGGTCTTAGGATCACATGTGGAATCCTGTGTGGGCCCTTGCGGGTGTCAGGCGACTCAGCTTGCAAGGTAGCCCGGGGCTCGAGTCAAGCGGAAGGGACTTGTGCCCCAGATCAGGCCCGGGTAGCCTGCTTCCCTATGTACCACAGTCTCAAGTTCCGCGCGATTGGATTGGGACAGGCGCTGTGTTCCACTCACCAGAGGTCTTAGGGTCCCGTGGGGAGTCCCGTGTGGGCCCTTGCGGGTGTTGGGCAAGACTCTGCTGGCAAGGTAGACTGGGGCTCGAGTCGAGCGGAAGGGACTTGTGCCCCAGATAAGGCCCGGGTAGCCTGCTTCCCTATGTACCGCAGTCTCAAGTTCTGCGCGATTGGATTGGGGCAGGCACTGTGTTCCACTCACCAGAGGTCTTAGGGTCCCGTGGGGAGTCCCGTGTGGGCCCTTGCGGGTGTTGGGCAAGACTCTGCTGGCAAGGTAGCCCGGGGCTCGAGTCGAGTGGAAGGGACTTGTTGAAAGTTAATTTAAGAAGAAGCCAAGTAACTCATTCCTTCCTCAACGTTCTTGAATGTCAACCCCATTGTTGGTTAGAGACTTACTATCACATTAAAAGCCAAAATAAGCTTCTCTTTGGAAGAAAATTCAATCTCTTGATAAGCCCCTCTCTATATAATTTTAGTTTCAAAATTAGAAGTATATAGATTATATGAGCCTCAAGCCACATCGAGAAAAGTTCTAGAATGGACCTGGTTAGAGAGATTATCTTCACGCCTGGGCAGAGATGGAAGGTATGGGAGAGGCAAAGAGGGTGCCCCCCATCATTATGAAGCTGAAAACTGGTGCGACTTTTATTGGGGTACAACAATACCCCATGAGCAGAGAGGCCCAAGAGGGCATCAGACCTCACATTCAAAGGCTCATAGAACTAGGTGTTTTGGTCCCTTGTCAATCTCCCTGGAATACTCCATTACTACCAGTTAAAAAGCCAGGCACTAATGTTTATCTGCCAGTACAAGACTTAATAAAAGTAAACGAAAGAGTATGAAATATTCATCCTATTGTCTTTAACTCCTACAATCTACTTAGTTCTCTCCACCCTGACAGACATTGTTATATAGTCCTGCACCTGAAGGACACATTCTTCTGCCTAAAACTACATCCCATGAGTCAGGTAATCTTTGCTTTCAAGTGAGAGACCCAGATTAGGGATAGGCTGGACAAACTAACTTTGAGACATTTACCTCAAAAATTCAAGAACTCTCCTATTCTCTTTGATGAAGCCTTCCATTCAGACTTGGCACAGTTCAGGTCAGAAATCCCCCAAGTTTTTCTTCTTCATTATGTTTATGACCTGCTTCTTGCTGCCACCACCGAAAAATGGTGCAGACTGGGAACTGAAAAATTACATGGACCCCCATACACCAGTAGTCCTTTAAAGAGATTAAAAAGCCTTGCTTAGTGCAAGGGTGTAATTTATTTGACTAGTGGCTCTGAATCAATAAGACAAAAAGACCACTAACAGATTGGAAAAGGATCTTTACCTATCCCAAATCGGACAGTGGACTAATTTCCAATATATATAAAGAACTCAAGAAGGTAGACTCCATAAAATCAAATAACCCCATTAAAAAATGGGGCTCAGATCTGAACAAAGATTTCTCACTCGTGTAATACTGAATGGCAGAGAAGCACCTGAAAAAATGTTCAACATCTTTAATCATCAGGGAAATGCAAATCAAAAGTCTTATTTTCATAATTTCATTATTTATAGACCATTCTGTGGAATAAATAGGAATCTAGAGGAGGAAAGATGTTTAGAGTCACTGACACACACACTTAACTGAGGTTTTCTTTAGACACGAAGAAGATATACCCATCCTCAATATCTTGAGAGTTTCTCTAGGACCCTAATGATATAAAAGTCTTCAGGTCTCTAGGCTAAAACAACATTGCTTTTGCCTATAATTTATGGAAAGTAACCTCTTTTATACAGTAATCATATTGATGTGTGTATGCATACAGAAATATACTCGTAAGTGCAGAGGATTGGGAAGGGTATACTGTTTTCTGTTAATTCACTCCTTAATTTCCCCTCGTGACAGGGTTTCTTGCTGAACTAGGAGTGAGGCTGACATTCAGGAAGCCACTGTCATCCTTCTGTCTCTCCCACTCCCATTCATAAGCACCGTTGTTGCAGGTGAAAGTTTGACCAAACACTTAGCTTTACCCCTGGGCCATCTCCCCAGATTCTTCTTTATTTTAAATAACCTATGGATTACTTTTGCCCTCAATGTAATGAAACTACTGTATAAGAAGTTGTTATTTAGAAGATGGCAATATAAGTGGTCTGTATGTGTTCAGTACAGACATGGTATATTAAGAACTACTTTCCTTAATACCTTGAGAATTGCACACAAATATTTTGATGAAATTTACTTTCCAATTCTTTTAGTAATACCTTAATACCTTGAGAATTGCACACAAATATTTTGATGAAATTTACTTTCCAATTCTTTTAGTAACTCCTCCCAGAACAAAACACGGCTCATTCCCACCTAACTCCTACTGCCAACTTCATATCTCATTTTCTCCCCTTTGTTACAACCCATTCAAATCATTTGTGTTTCCCATAAACTCTTGGACATCTGGCTTCCAGTAGAGCATGAACAATCTATCACCTTCAAAAGGAATACCTTTGATGAAAACTGACTGTTCATCCCTCATCAACTGTCTTTACCTTATCAGATAGTGATGAGGGATAGTGAGCCCTCCCCATTCAGTGATGGAAGACAGAATGGCCTGATTTTGTGCAGAAAGACACAGTTTTATAATTTTTTCAGGGTTTTTTTAGAGTTCTTGTGTTTTCTTATTTATAGAATTTTGGGTTTTAAAAATATTTATTAAGAATTATAAAATTAGATTTTTTGGGTCATTTAGTGTTTGTTTAATAATTTTAGGGTGTTTTAGGGTTTTAGGTTTTGCTTTATTGTTTTAGGATTTTTTTTACCGTTTTTAATTGATTTTAGGGTTGTTCTCAGTGTATTTGGTAAGTTTATTTTTTTCTTTTTTTTTAAGCCTTAGTGTGGTTTTTGGTGTTCTTTGGTTGTTTGTTTGTTTGTTTGTGGTAATGATTTTATGTTTTTCTCGTTCTTTGTAGAGATCTAGAATTTTTTGTTGATTTTTTTGTTTGTTTTTCTTTAGGGTTTTAGGTTCTTTTAGTTTTCTTTTTTCAAAAATGTTATGTTATTTTATAGTTTATTTGTTTGTGTTTTTTGTTTTTGTTTTTGTTTTTTTTAGGGTTTTTGTTGTTTATTTAAAGCTTCAAGTTTATTTTCTTTTCTTTTCTCTTCTTTTTTATTTTTTTTTTTATTTTTTAGAGTTTTTAGGGTCTTTTAGGTTCTGTCTCTAAGAACATAGAAACTGAACCTATTGCTTTTAGATTATTCATAAAATGTATTCCATTATGAAGACAAGAAACACTATAAAGTCATGTTTGTTCATTTGCGTGTATGTCCCCAGGAGCTATAGATTATGTGTGCCTAATGCAGAGCTCTAGAATATGTCCTGATGATACATATTTAAATGTCACATCATGAATGTTCAAGAACTATACTATAAATCTATATCTATGTATCCTAGTTTATTCATCTTTCAAACAAATATAGTAGAAATGTCACATAGGGCAGAATTTATTGATCATGATTTCGAAAAAGGACCTCAAATGTCATTAAATCAAGTATCTTATACTAGCCAAACTCTACCCATCTATCCAGTTCACTCCTGTAAGAATAATTGCACCTGGGTTTTGGTTAATTCTTATTAAATTCTCCAGTAAAAAAAAAAAGTCCTTTATTAGCCCCCTTTCAGCTTAGTGAAGAACTCCATTCACTCTCCTTCTGAAAGCAAAAGCATTTTTCTTTCACAGACTATTTTAATTTTACAACATTTGCCCCTGGATGGTTTCTATTTCCACAGTTGTGTTTGCCATGACTCAATATTTCATCTCTATTCAGACAACTCCTCTCATATACCACAGGTTACTACACAAAGGCTCATTTGTGAGTCATGCCAAGAAAGCGGCATGAACTTGGGGGATACAGAAGAGGGAAAACACAAGAGCAACAAAAGTATCTTTAAGCTGGATACTACTCTAGAACACTATATGCTATTCATGTATTCTGGGGATCGAGAAATGCATCTAGACTGGACCCTACTTATCCATTTGAAGGATGTAGTCTGAAGCTTAGCCTATTAACTGGCAGCTCCCATAGCTTTGAACTGATCCAATGATTGTTATTTTCCACACACAACCCAGTATTATCCAAGGAATATTCCCTGTAACAGGCAAAAGCCCGGAAAAAAGAAAAGAAAGCACTGTACTGTGTGCTAGGGTAGTGCTCATAGACGGTATTGCCAATCTGCACTGAATCTATTACCACAACTGCAAAGGTATGTGGCACAGGCAATCCAAGGATCACCATGGTTCCCATTTTATCTCTCCAGTCTATATATCCACTCCCAACTCTACACACTATGCTCCTAATCCTAGGGATCATTTAGAGATCTCATAAATACCACCATGTATAACCCCAGAAGATGAGAGAAGTTTGAAGCACATGGACAGATTTTAAGTCTGATAATTGTTGATGTCATCAAAACAATTTTCTGAGCTGTGTTGTGCTTTTGTCAAATGATGTGGCTAGAATGGCCCTGCCAATATCTAAAGCAGAAATAATAGGTTTTGTTTGTTTGTTTTTTTGTTTTTCTATTATTATATTGGAACATGTCATCATCAATTGCACTTCCTAATTCTAAAATAACAGGTGATACTTACAGTTATTTGCTGCCATCTCTAAAGTCTGGGCAAGGCAACTCCTGTGATTCTCCAAGCCTTGCTTCTTACCAGTTATGGGCTATATGCTGTCAGGATAATGTTCTAAACAGGGAACTCTATGGATATCCAGATTTCAATAGTTTTCCCTTCAAAAATTTAGTAAAAAAAATTCCAATTGTACATTTATTTTAGTATTTCTGGTCAACATTTTCTTACTGATGTGACAGAAATATTTACTATTTTTATATCTTTATACTAATATTATATTTCTGTTTGATTTGTAGGGGACAGGTTTATTTGAGACAGTCCTACATTACTCAAGCTGACCTCAAACTTTCTATGTAGCTATGGACAGTCAAAGGCCTTGATCCTCCTGCATTCAACTGCCAAATGCTGGGATTACAGATTACAGTACCATAGCTATTAAAAGATTTTCTATGACTGATAAAAGAGGTGAGGATTTGACTTTAGGATTTGGGTATTTTTCTAATTGTAGTCATAGTTTAAATCGAATTGAGTCATTATGTGAAAGGTAACAGAGATTCTGGTCTTTCAGATTTGCACTCATTTGTAGATCAGTTAATACATTTAAATATCTGCTAAAAATGTCATGGCATACAGGAGAACAGTAGTTTAAGATCTTGCCTAGGGAGGTTTCTGATTTTTAAAAGATGCAGAAAATAGGAGTAGATTCATGAATTTAAAATGAATGAGCATGTCTTATCTAATTTGCCAATGTTATACATAATAATACAAAATATAAATTTTAAGTTATTAGAATTATGTTCCCAAAAACATATATATTTATGACCAAATGAGCAAAAAATTACTCATAACAAATATTTAATATTATAAACAGCCTTAATTTTTGTTGAAAAAACATGAAACTTATTCTGTTGAACTTATTGTTGTCTGTTATTTTGATAAGTATTTCTGAGGTTTTTAGAGATCTAAAGACAAAATATTCAGTATATTTTTTTTATGATAATTTCCAAGTAAGTTAGTATACTGAATAGGATGCTAAGCCCAATGCCCACACTACAAAGAGGTTCTAGCTTTTGGTCTGTAAATGACTACAGTGTTTTTTTGCCATGCTATGAAAGGTTTAAAAATGGCCTTCATTTGGAGTATTTATTTATTTTTTATCTGTAGTCCCTATCTCTTTCCTGAACTGACTCATAATGGCAGCTCCCTCCATGTTGTTCGCAGGCAGGAAATGATCTCCTGTTCATTTCAAATTGAATACCCCCCAAACAATTAACCAACCAAATAAAAAAAATGGTTAATATGGTAATTGCCTCAGATCTTACATGGAAACCATTTGATGACTACAGTGATTGTTACATTAATGGGAGATGATCTAAAATAGTTTGGTGATATTCGTCCACAGGAGTATTTTGCCAGGGTTGTTAGGAAAGTTGTTTCCATACACTTTTTTTTTTTTTTTTTTTTTTTTTTTTTACTAAATAGGGACTAAGTTTAGGATTGTAAAAACTAATTTGCTAGTTTGAGTTGGTTTTCTAAAATTAACGACAGAGTCCAGATGACAACAGTAAGTAATCTTTGTCTATCTTTCAACTATACCTGAGGCTGACATATTGTAAAAACTGGTAATCCTCTCTTCATCTCTCAGCAAATGTCTGCCCCTTGGAAATTTATGATCTCTTCTCCATTAAAATTCTTAGTGGTTTTCATTGTTATAGTATGTGACCATACCTCTCTGATTTACAATTCAGTAGGACTAGAAAAGAACCAAGGATAGTTAGATAATGAGACTTAATTTAGTTTCATGTGTCGAACACAAGGCTAGTTTCTCCATTCCTACTTGATACATAGGTATACGAGGGTAATTATAAAGTTATTTATTATAACAACCACTGTTTTTTTTTGTTCTTTATTGAATTTCTGTACACCCACATACAACTTCTGAAACATATTTTTATACTGCTCATATAATTTGTTGTTGATCATGTCCCTGTAAAGTAAAGTAATGAAAGCAGTCAAATTTATACAAATAGGAAAAGAATGCTCAAAAAAATTAAATTGTTCTTTTCATTTTATAAAAAGAAAAATAGCAGTAAAAAATCATCTAATGGGAAATAATTACAAATTTTTTTCCTAAGAGATTATCAGAGAAGTTTTATTTTATGTTTTAGATTTTTAAAATTAAAGTTTGCAGACAGACAGATAGATAGATAGAGAGAGAGAGAGATAGAGAGAGAGAGAGAGAGAGAGAGAGAGAGAGAGAGAATCTTTTTTAGAAAATTGATTGTATTTCAAAGTAGGGTTTTATTCTGTTCTACCAAATAGAAGGTCTAATTTTTTTTCCTATATTGACTCAGTTAAGACTTAGTGTAAATCATAATTCAATTAAAATGTACAAATTGCTTGCATATGTAACTGATTCTTTTCCATAATGTTAAACATAATAAACCATAAAGTATATTTCAAAGACTTTGTGCAAAACTTCTGTATTTCCACAACAAATGTAAATCAAATTTTAAAATCTCATTAACATTTTCTCAAAGTAGAAAATACCTTTCTGTTACTCGCACGAAGCAAGTGAAAGATCTGTGTGACAAGAACTTCAAGTCTCTGAAGAAAGAAATTGAAAATCTCAGAAGACCTCCCATGCTCATAGATTGGCACGATTAATTCAGTTAAAATGGTCATCTTGCCAAAAGCAATCTATAGATTCAGTGAAATCACAATCAAAATTAAAACTCAATTAATCATAAAGATAGAAAGAACAATTTACAAAATCATCTGGAATTAAAAAAAAAATCCAGGATACGGAAAAACTATTCTCAACAATAAAAGAACTTCAGGGGGAATCATCCTCGACCTCAAGCTGTAGGATAGAGCAATAGAGATAAAAATATATGCTAATGATACAAAGACAATGACTTCATTAAATACACAGGCAAATGGAAAGATATAATATATATCATCCTGTGTGAGGTAACCCAATCCCAAAATTACAAACATGGTAAACACTCACTGATAAATGGATAGCATTCTAAAAAATTCAGAATATCCAAAATGTAATTCACAGACCATATGAAGCTCAACAGAAGGAAGATGAGAGTGTGGGTGTTTCAATCCCTCTTAGAGTGTGGAACAAAATACTCCTTGGAAAAAATATGGAGACAAACTGCAGAGCCGAGACTGACGGAATAACTATCCATTGTCTGCCCAACCTGTGGATCCATCCCATATACAGACACCAAACCCAGTCACTACTGTGGATACCAACATGTGCTTGCTGACAGGAACCAAATATGGCTATCTCCTTAGAAGCTCAGCCATTTCTTGGCAAGAAAAGAGGCTGATGCTCAAAGACTACTCTCAGACTGATCATGGAGTCCCCAGTAGATGACTTACAGGAAGAACTGAAGGATCTGAATGGGTTTGCAACGTTATAGGAAGAACAACAATATGAACCAACCAGACTGTCCAGAGCACCCAGGGACTAAGCACCAACCCATGGTTCCAGCTGCATATATAGCAGAGTATGACCTTGTCAGACATCAGTGGGAGGTGAGGTTTTTGGTCCTGTGAAGGCTTGATTCCCCAGTGTAGGCATGTACCAGAGTGGGGAGGGTAAAATGGGTAGATGGAGGAAGACCCTCGTAGAAACACAGAAAGGGAAAATTGAATAGGGATTATCTGTGGCGAAACAAAGAAAGGACTAATATTTGAAATGTAAAGAAAGATAATATCTTGTAAAAATAAATAATAAATAAATAAATAGATAAATAAATAAAAATAAAAATAGTTACAAAATACTACATATAAAAAGAATAATTCACTATGATGTCATACAGTATATTAACTAATATTTCCTAATATAGAAATTAAACATCCATGTTAACCAGGGGTGTGTAGAAATTATTGTGTGTAAAAAAATGCCACAGAACTTGAAAAGTACACGATGAGAACTTATAAATTTATCTTTTTACTTTATGAGTCTTCCAGTCAAATTTCTATTATTACAATAAAATGCTCTAAACAAACCATCTTAGGGAGAAAGGCTTAATTTGGCTTGTAATTAGAAGTTACAATTTGTCACTTTTCATCTAATGAAAGTTGCCTAGGCAGATGGTCACATGTCTGCATTCAGAAGGATTGAGAAATGAGTATATCCTTGTATGTTCTTGTGACTTAGCTACTTTTTTTCATTCACAGAAGTGTCCACAGCCCAAATGAAAAATAAAAATTGTTTCAACTATATTCAGGGCCCTTCGGATTGTTATACTTCTTGAGTCCTGTGGGTTGCATCCAGAGTATTCAGTACTTTTTTGAATAATATGAACTTTTAGTGAGTACAAACCATGAATATCCTTTTGAATCTGGCTTACCTCACACTCGATGATATTTTCTACTTCAATGGATTTTCCAGCAACATTCATGATATGTTAATTTTTAATATCAGAGTAGTAGTCCATTGTGTAAATGGAACAAATTTTCTGTATATACTCTTTCATTGTGGGACATCTAGTTTGTTTGCACTGTCTTGTTATTATAAATAAGACTTCTATGAACATAATAGAGCACATACCTTTGTGGCATAGTGGGGTATCTTTTGGGTATATGACCAAGAGTGGTTTTCTGGGTATTCAGGTAGATATATTTCCAATTATCTTAGAACCTCCAGATGGATTTCCAGAGTGGATCTACCACTTTGAAATCCAAACTGCATTATGGATAAGTGTTTTTCTTTCTCTACTCCTTTACAACTGATGATTTTTTGATCTTGGGCATTCTGATTAGTGTACTGTGAAATATGTATGAAAAAATGTTTATGTCTCTCAAGAAAGATATGGAAGAAGACTTGAGGAAACACAGAGATCTCCCATGTTTTGGATTTGTAGAATTAACATAGTAAAAATGGCAATCCAACCAAAAGTAATCTATAAAAAAAAAACCACAATCCTCAACAAAACTGTAACATAAATCTTCAAAGATTTGGAAATAGCAGTTCTTAAATTCATCTGGAAAAACAAAAGCAAAAAAAATAGAATAGTGGAAATAATTAACAATAAAAGAACTTCAGGAGAAATCACCATCCCTGACCTGAAGCTATATCAGTATAAAAATGAGTGTGGTCAACTAAGGGGATTTATTCTTCAGGAGCTCGCTTTACATGAGAGGCATGAATCTAAGGAGAGATGCCTTCTACTTTGACAGCAGTGGGAGTGGTCAGCAGCACGATTCAAGGGCCTTTCTAACAAGGTTATAGATTCTCAGCTGGATGTCATCAGACGAGAACTGCATCTCCCACCTGAAGCTGGTGTGGTATCACCAAATCTCTTGGTTCATAGGCCTCCTTGAGCTGCTCTCAGGCGGTGTTTCTAACGACTTCTAGGGCTTTCATGAGTGTAAACAATGAAGAACCAGGGTTAAATTTTAAAGGATATAACACTGTCTCACTTCAGTAAGCGGGGGAGACCCCCTCCCTCATACAGGATTTCAAATGGAGTGATCTTACAGATTCCCAGTGTGTTCCTGACTTGGAACAAGGCAAAGGAAAAGAGGGCTGTCCAGTTATTCCCACCGTGGTTCTCTAAGGTCAATTTAGTCAAGTTTCTTTTTCTTTTTTTTTTTTTTTCCTTTCTACCTAGACTGAACTCTAGGGTCTATAAACACAATGTAATTTCCAATCAACCCCCAGTTGGATGGCCAGTCCTTGACTTACCTGGGCAAAAAAGGTGGGTACGTTGTCAGACCCAATTACCTTAGATATTCCAAACCATGGAAAATTTTTTCTAGGATTTTCTTAAGCACAACATTGGAAGTTTCTTTTTTTCTTTTCTTTTTTTTTTTTTTTTTTTTTTTTTGGTTTGGGTAGGCCGCCACCCATCCTGAAAAGGTGTCTATACAAACTAAAATATATTTATTACCATACTTAGCTGGCTTTACTTCAATAAAATCTACTTCCCAATAGGCTCCAGGGCGATCTCCTCCTAGTCTTCTCCCTGGAGCATATCTTGAATGTCCTGCATCAATCATGGCACATGGTACACAGTTCTTAACTATTGCTTCTGCAACATCAGTGAGTCTTAAAACATAAAAAGTAGAAGTTTTACCAGTGTTTGAAGTGTTTGACTCCCAGGTGGGACAGGATTGTATATTTTCCAAAAATCTTTCCCCTTTTTTTGTGGTTCTTGCAGAACAACTCTCTGGAGAGGTTCTATCTGTTGAGTCCTGAAGGGCAGTATTGAGTCCTGAAGGGCAGTATCTTAGGGCCTGGAGAGGTTCCATCTGTTGAGTCCTGAAGGGCAGTATTGAGTCTGAAGGGCAGTATCTTAGGGACAAGTGCAGCCTGTTTAGCTTTAACATCAGCAATGCTTTTACCCCTTGTCACAGCATTGTGTCCTTTTTGATGTCCAGGAAAATGTATAATGGCCACTTTGGCAGGCAGATGAATAGCCTCAAGGAGGCTCAGAATCTCCTCTTTATTTTTTATGTCCTTGCCTGCTGACATCAGCAACCCTCTGTGCCTATACATGGCAACGTGGACATGGGCTGTAGCAAAAACATACCTGCTATCCGTGTAAATATTGATGGACTGCCCTTGAGCAATCTAAAGGGCCTGAGTCAGGGCAATTAATTCAGCTTTTTGAGCTGACTTACCTTCCTTCAGGCTGCCAGCCCGCACATCTCGCTTACCATCTACCACTGCAGCCCCTGCCATCCTCTTACCTTCCACTAGGAAACTGCTTCTGTCTGTATACCAGTTTGGAACACCTGGTCATGGCTGGTCACGTAGATCACTTTGAATCCCAATTTCCTCTGCAAGGATGTTTGCACAGCAGTGACCGGGTGAGGAGTTGTCCGTTTCAGGCAGAAAGGTGGCAGGATTGAGAATAGCAGGTGGAGCAAACATGACCCGTTCAGTCAGCAGCAGACTCTGGTAGTGAATCATCCAAGCATTTGCCATCCATAGGTCTGGGGGCTGACAAATAGTGCTTTCAAGAGAGTGAGGGACTTCCACAGTTATTTGCTGTCCCAGAGTTAATTTGTCAGCATCTTTAATGAGTAGTGCTACTGCAGGAACAGCCTTTAAACATGTGGGCCATCTCCTGGCCACTGGGTCCAGCTTCTTAGATGAATATGCTACCAGCCTCTTCCAGGGCCCTAGAGCCTGAGTAAGAACTCCTCTGGCCCCCACACCCTCTCATCAACATAGAGGATGCAGGGTTTGGTTAGATCTGGCAATGCCAAGGCTGGCACAGTCAGCAGGGCCTCCTTAATATTTTCAAAGGCTTTCTGATGTTCCGATGTCCATCTGAATTCTCCACTTTTCTTGGTCAAGGGGTACAGGAGGGCGGCCAGTGTTGCAAACCCAGGTTTCCAAAGTCTGCAGAACCCAGCAGTGCCTAAGAATTCTCTCACCTGTCTTGGAGTAGACAGTGTTGGTATTTGAGTCACAGTCCTTTTTCTAGCCTCTGTCAGCCACTGTTTTCCATCCCGGAGAGTATATCCCAAGTAGACTACTTCTATGTGACATAGCTGAGCTTTTTTAACAGAGGCCCATTAACCCAACTCACCCAGTTCGCCTAGCAATCTCTTGGTCTCCTGCCAGAATTCTCTCTCCGTGGCTGCATCAAGGAGCAAGTCATCAGCACATTGAAGCAGAGTTATCTGGCAGTTTTCAGCTCAGAAGGAGGCTAAATCTCGATGTAGAGACTTATGAAAAAGGGTGGGGGAGTTTTTGAACCCCTGGGGTAACCGCTTCAAGGTCAATTGTCCCATTTGTCCCATGTCAAGATCTCTCCACTCAAAGGCCAATATGGGCTGGCTGGAGGGATGTAACTTCAGGCAAAAGAAAGCATTTTTTTTAAATGAAGTACTGTGTATCATTTTTGCTTTGGAGGGGGTGAGCTGAGGAGGTTATAGAGATTAGGAACAGCTGGGTAAAAGTCTTGAACCCTCTTATTGACCTCTCTCAGGTCTTGGGCTGGTTGATAGTCACTGGTGCCAGGGTTCTTTGCCAGCAGTAGAGGAGTATTCCAGGGTGACTGGAAAGGTACCAAAATACATAATTGTAATAGTCTCTGAATATGTGGCCTGATTCTATCTCTTACTCCAAGGCTCATTGGGTATTGTTGCACTCCTATAGGGGTTGCATCCCTTTTCAGTCCCACAACCACAGGGAGAACTCTGACAGCCATTCCCATTCCTCCAGTCTCTGCCCATGCTCTAGGGAAAGCACTCAACCAATTTTTTAGGTCTAGCACCTCCGTTTGCTTTATGCCTTCATGGAATCAGTATTCTTCCTCAAGATGCAGGGCTAAGACTACGGAGGTGGGAGATTCGCAACTTACTCTCCTCCCTTCTTGGATAAATCTAATCTAGGCAATTATTTAGTCAAAAGATCTCTTCCTAGAAGCGGTGTGGGACACTTGGGAATGAGCAAGAAGGAATGACTCACTTGGCCTTTCCCCAGATCTACTGTGTGTGCAGTGGTCCAGGGGTATTGTTTCTGACCGGTGGCTCCAATCACTATGGTTCTTTTATTTCTTAATTTTCCCAGTGGATATTTCAAGAAAGAATGCTCTGCCTCTGTGTCAATTAAAAAGTCCATGAAGGTCCCCTCCACCATCAGGGTTACCCTAGGCTCGGGGAGCCCCTTCCCCTATTCATCATTTTTCAGGGGCTGGTCCTTAGGGCCGCTTCCCTTCTTTGGGCATTCCCGTGCCCAATGTCCATTTTCCTTGCAATAGGCACATTGGTCCTTCTCTAAAATCTTCTGGGCATACCTTCTTCTTTCAGGTCTGGGTTCATTGTTGCCCAGGTAACCTGTCTGTCTATTATCTGGCTTGTTTCTTCCTTTACGTTCCCCTACTACTGTGCCATAATTCTGCTTAAATTCCTCTCCTGTCTTCTTTCCCTCTTATTCTCCCTCTCTTCTTCTTCTCACTTTTCCCTCTCTCTCTTCTCTTCCTCTGTTTTTCTCTTGTGATATACCTTTTCTGCCTCCATAACTAAATCTTGTAAAGCCATGTCATGTAATCTTCAAAAGCCATAGCAACCGCGACTTGCTGACCATCAGAGGTAAGGTTAAAAGGAGTATAGTATCTATATGCTTCTATCAATTTTTCTAGAAAAACAGATGGGAGCTCTGTAGGGCCCTGCATCACTTCTCTTACCTTAGACAAATTGGTGGGGTGTCTCATCGCTCCCTTTAAGACTAGATCCTGGCCGGTAAACTGTCAACCTCAACCTACCTTGAGCCATGTTGTAGTTCTAATCTGGCCGGTCCAGAGGGAATGGAGCATTCTAATTGTACAGATCAGCCGATGAGAAAGGGCAATTTTGGAGGGTCTGCAGAGACTGCCTGTCTGTGGGTGGTTTGCCCACAGGTAGTAAAGAAAAAGGCAAAAGTGGTGTCAGGAGCTTTATCTGCTGGGCGACTCTGGGCTTGTTGGCTCCGGGTCCCAGCTGCAGGTACTCGGTCCTCAGACTGTGCCTTTTGCAAACTTAGAGCAGGATGCAGGGACCTGGGGAGTGGGAGCGGCTTGAGGAGTAGGCCTGCATGCCTTTTCGCCGCCAGGCCAGAAATCTCACTGGTTCAGGCAGTGTCTGCATTGTCACCACTGCTGCCGCCATCACCACTGTGCTTACTACTTCTTAGGGCAGAAAGCGCGGGCACTGTGCTGACCCACCCTCGTGCATGGGAGCAGCTGGGGAGGGCTCTGAGAGGCATGGGGGAATCCATGGTTTGATTTATGGTGGTGGATTTTGAAAGGCTGTTGAACCAGGTAGGACCCAGTTCCACTCTGAAAAACAATGGCTTTAACTTCAAAGATAAGCTTCAAAACAAAAGTCCCCTTTAGTGACCATTTTACATTAAAAGTAGGGCATTCAGAGGCTCAAGAAAGTCTGCGTAGGTTCCTTCTTAATTTCTACTGAAAAATTATAGGCCTTGATCTAACTTCAGTCCAGTGGCGTAAAGTCAAACTTGGGGGGCGGGAGGGCATTACAGTCCTTCCAATATCATGGAAAACAGACACAAAACACACACAACCACTGACAAATACCTGAAAACAGACACAAAAAAACAAATACACACTGACAAATGCCCATCTTCTAACGTACAAACAAAATCAACTTAGAAATGCAGAAGGTCGGGAAAGTTCAATATCTGCTCCAGACGGAATCCTGGAGTCATCGCCCTCACTCACGGTGTCCCTCAGAGCAAGCAGCAGCCTTTGATTCTAGCATGTCTGCTGTTCACACTCAGTGCCTAACCCCAAGGCAAAGTCACTGTTTCTCACAAAACGTAGCTAATGCCAGTTTCAGGACTAAAACTCGCCAGCTCAAAGAAATAATTTTAGACAAAAAATTTCACCTCCAAGTGGGTTTTTGGAGATATGGGTGGTCACACTGATCCAAGGCAAGCCCCAAAATGAAAGACTCTGAGAAGAGCCCCTTGCTCAGGCCTCTGGATAATATCAGACACCCAAGAATTCACGATAGACCAAGACTGATATAAACCACATGAGGCTTTATACAAGGGAAAGTCAGAGCTCTGGGGACTACTCAGATACCATGTAGGGGTTGAGGATTTGACCACGAGGGGAAAGAGGTTCCAGATTTTATATGCCATCACAGGGAAAGGAGAAGGTGTGGAGTCATGGATTTCCAGATCTAAAAAAAAAAATGTCTATTCTAAAGATATGGGTATGGGAGGGGTATAAGGAAAGAGTCTGGTGCAGGTGTAGCAACTCCGGATTAGCCAGGATATGGTTGTTGTGGAGATTTTCTGACTCTTTCTCAGCAACCAATATCACAAACAGCTGGGCCCACTTACTATGAAGGAGAAGCACTAGATGGATAAATTGCTGTGACTTCAATTGCAAGCCCTAGACCCTGGGGGTAGCATAAAAATAGGTTCATGTTAGTCGAAACTTCAGGGTTAGGGAAATATATAGGAGATATGCCTACTTCTCATAGACACCTCTGCAATCATACCTGGACTATTCCAGTTTCTATGACCTGGTAAACATTATTGGGGGGGTTGTAGCTCCAGATTGGCCCCATGTGTTGCTACAGCTGTCTTTGTCCAGTCAAGAGATTTTTGTGTAGTAACACAATTAGTCCCTAGGTGTGGGGAGCCGTGAGCAATAGCCATCATGAGCCTCCGCTGTGCTTAACTGGTAAACAAGTAATGTTCGCAGATGCAAGAGTAAATTCGTGCCAAGTCACTGCCCATCCCGGGGCGTAGTATTGGGGTGATGAGTGAGCAGCTAATTAGGAGCTGACACATCACATGGAGGGGTATATAAGCAGCATCATTTTCCTTGTTCGTTGTTCTTCTTTCACTTGTGCAATCAATGTTCTCCCAATAAACGTGTGCAGAAGGATCCTGTTGCAGCCTCGTTCTTCCTGGCCATTTGAACGCATGCAAGAAATCTCCCCGTTTTTATTTTATTAAAATGCAAGCCACTCTTTAATGGATGAAGATAGACGTTGATTCCCTAGTGTGCAGAAATAGGGGCCATGTACAGGGTTAGCTCTTAAGCTCACAGGCTTTTACCCAGAGCAAACCTGACCTGCTCCCGTGCCGTTTTTTTCCTAGGGGAGGGACACTTGGACACTCAACCCTCAAGCAAATCGACTTGTATTCTAGTAGTGCCCAAACCTCTGAGCGACTCCTATGTGGTGCTTAGCCCAACAATCCATAAGAGTCAACGACCTACTCACTCATACCTGTGCAATGAGTCTAGCCTCTAGGGGTGCAAGAGCTGAGTATGGCCTAAGGCGAGCTTTAATTTTTGAGTCTCTCTCATTTTCCACAGAACCGAGGAGCACAAGAGCAGAGAACTCAGATGTCAATTAATTCTTAAGCATGGATAGCCAAATTTCAGGGGAGGCCCCTTGTTCAATGGCTGCAAGTGCTTTAGTGAAAACTACCTTTCCACTGTCTTGTTTGTTTTGGGTTTTGAGCTTGCAGACCAACCAGAGCATGGACACAAGCCCACAGCAGATGGCAGCAGCAAACAAAATTACCCCCACCCATTCCTTAAAGTAAGAAAAAGCAGAGGTAAAATTGCCAGCAATGATGGATGCTATTCAAGTTCCATTAAGGCTTAAAATCTGGCATTAGATGTAAAGAATTGAGGAAACACCCTAATTCGTCAATGGCATAGTTTTCAGGAACAAAGAGCTCTTCAGTTTTCACTAGCGGGAGAACCTCCAGCCACAGGAACATTCACGTCCTCACAGCTCCACCTGCCCTGAATTGCTCTGGTCAGCCTCTCAGGGACCTGCAGCTGTTGTCAATGGTCCTGAGGAAACACAAACAGACCCTCTCTCCCAAACTAATTTAGAGTGCTCCTCTCTCACCTGATTCAGTGCCTCATTGTCCCTCTGGAGTTCTACATCACTGTCAACACCGGTGGGCAATGATTTCCATACCCTTATGGCAATCTGATTCACCTGCTCAAATACCTGCACTGGATACCCTGTATGTTGTGCAAATCAACATTGATCAAGAAGCATATCTCTATTCCATGCAAATTCAGCTTGATCAGTGGAAATAGGACATCCCAGCAAGGAGAATCTAATCTCTCTCCAAATCCCCGAACAAAAGGCCCATCTATAAGAGGCTGCCTGCCCCTTTAAGAGCTCCATTTGCATTCGGCACTCAGCAGGGCATTTTCAGCTGAACCTAAGGCCCAGCCACAGTGCTTTTATCACTTTCTGCTGTGGAAATTGAGGCTGCTTTTCAAACAAGTTAAAGGATGGACAGCCAGCAGATAAAGTTTTCCAAAGCTAAAAATATCTCCATAGGAGCCAGAGCAAGACATCTCCCGTTTTTATTCTGTCCCTAGGAGAGCTCCAAAATAACTTTTTATTTATTTATTTATTTATTTATTTATTTATTTATTTATTTATTTATTTATTTATTTATATTTATTTATTTTACTTATTTTTCTATCTGTGCCTTCTTTTTCATTTCTCTCTGTTTCTTATATGCTTCCCTGGTGCTCCTGCAAAAGTCATTGCCCTTCCTTAACAGCTAGCTCATATTTCTTGTCCTGGATAAAGTGTCCTTGAGGTACTCACTTATCTACGTGAGGTTCTTAGCCCCAAGGTCGATCCACAAGTTTATCTACACTTGCTTTATGATCTTATGTGTCTGCTGAGCTACCCCCAGCAGATACACTCATGTCCAGGGTGATGAAAAATTAAGGTAATAGCATTATATCAAGGCTAAGAAAGAAAGCAAGCAACACAACCCCAACAAAAATTACTGGACCTACTGCGTAAGAAAGCATACCTCTCAGAGACTCACATTAATTTTCTTTTACTTACGGGTACCTCTGTTCCCCAACTGAAGAGTTCTGAATCCACGCAGTTGAATCCTTCTCAACATTCTGTGTTGCGGGAACACTTCCTTACCACCGTTCCCCAGCTGAAGAGTTCTGAATCCATGCCAGATCCTTCTCAACAGTCTGTTTTGAGGGAACCTTTATCAACCACTCCTTCTCTGCGATGCAGTTCTGAATCCTCCCTGTAGCAGGGGGTCTTCCCTCGTGCCCGAAGATGTTTCTCGTCCTGGGTTTCGGCACCATTTCTTGCAGGTTCTCAACTGGCCAGGAAGAACGACGCTGCAACAGGATCCTTCTGCACACATTTATTGGGAGAGCATTGATTGCACAGGTGAAAGAAAAACAACAAACAAGGAAAATGCTGCTGCTTATATACCCCTCCATGTGATGTGTCAGCTCCTGATTAGCTGCTCACTCATCACCCCACTACTACGCCCCGGGATGGGCAGTGACTTGGCACGAATTTACTCTTGCATCTGCGCACATTACTTGTTTACCAGTTAGGCACAGCGGAGGCTCATGATGGCAATTGCTCACGACTCCCCACACCTAGGATTTACTACCACCCTAATAGCGAAGTTCTGGACACTTATGACTTCAAAAATACCAGGAAAAAGAAAGAAGCTATTTCTCTCATCCTCACAATGGTTATGGGGATCAGGCTACCAGCTGGTGTCCGTATGGGGACTACTGCCCTTGTAACTGGACCCTAACAACTGAAGCTAGGTCTAGAATGATTGCAGACAGCGATAACAGCAGACATGTCAATCAGTCATCTAGAAGAATATTGGATTACACTCTCTGCAATAGTCTTAGAGAGTAAGAGACTTAGATTTATTGTTCCTGTGGGAAGCATGTGCAGCTGCATGGGCCAAGATGATGCCCTGGCCCATTACCAGGTCCCGTGAACCCCACATGTTTAATGCCTTGCCCAAACATGTGCAGTGCAACTGCATGCCTAAGCTGACTGCCAAGTTATATTATTCCTCATAATCCAGATCTGTCAGCCTATCTGTGACCACTCTGAGTTCGTGCTCGGTTCATGCATGGATCATGTGTGATTCTAATTGAATGAGGTTGTGTGGAGCGAGATGAAGTCAGTTGCCACGTGTGAATAAGAGTAGCACCTGCCTCAAGTAAAGAAGGAAGCTTTGTGAACCTGTCTGGTGTCCCTGTCATCTTGTCTCTTTGGCAAGTGGTAGCACATACAGGGAACACATCATGATGGTAAGCAAGGGTAAGTAAAGAAAGCACAGGCCTGTCATGTTCCCAGGGAGGGGGGGGAGGGATAATGCATTAAGGATCTCAGATAGAGAGATGGAGGGAATTTATACAATATGGGTTCAACTTCATCTAAAGTGAAAGTAAAAATGCCGTTGACCCAGCTTCTTAAAACAAGCAATATTAACATGAAAGCAGAGACAGTGGACTAATTTCTAGACAACCCCTCCAAGGAAGCCCCATGGTTTTTTAGAGGAAGGGTATATTAATCAACTGTGGTGAGAGTGTTTGGGAAGGGATCTCCAAGATTCCCATATGAAAAGTCCTCTACGTGTTAGGGATGTTAGCCATCTGATACTTGGTCAGGGCATGCTTGAGGGACACCAGTGGAAAGTACACAGCTGAAATAGAGGAAGGAGCAGTGGCATTTGAGGAGGCTAAGGAGATTGCTTTTCAGGTTAGCAGCAGAAAACCTAAACAGCTTAAACAACAAACGAAAGATAAGAAAGAGAAGAAGGATTCTAGCTATGAAGGGTCTACAAGTGACTGTGACAGAACTGATAGCAGCAATGTCATTTGTAGTTGGATGTACCTCTTGTGTTTGAGGCACATTAGACTACTCAAACCCTCAGCCCCTATGTTGCCTTTTCATCCCCCATAAAGATGAGGGAGGCAAAAGGGATAAGCATAGTCTTCATGCAGAAATCTGGAAAAATGTGCACTCTGTTGTAGTGACCTTCCCACTATTTCAGGATCAACAGGGGCAAGGTATCATGAACCCTTGCATTGGAAGGCTGTACAAAGATTGAAGGAACATTTTGGCTTATGGGGTCCAGGCTGTGTTGACCATAACTCAGGTTGAGTCCCTAGAGCAGTACTGTATGATTCCTTTAGATTGAAAGAACCTCTGCAAGGCTGTTCTTTTGGGAGGAGGTTATTTAAAATGTAAGGCTGCTTATATTGATCATGCCCTTGAGCAGGCTGCAGCTAATGCTACCACTGGACTCTCCAATGCAGCCTGGAATATAGACATGTTAATGGGGTAAGGGAATTTTGCTAACAATCAAACAGGTTACCCTATAAAAGTTTATTAGTAGATTAATAGCTGTGCTCTTACAGCTTGGAAGATGCTATCAGGCACTGGAGACCTTGAGACCAGCTTGTCTAAGGTGATACAGGCACACAATGAGAAGTTTGCAGACTTCCTGGCACAACTAGTGGAAACAGACAGGAGAATATTTCCGGATGTTGATGCTGCGATGCCATTGATCAAGCAATTAGCCTATGAGCAGGCCAAGAAACCCTGCAGAGACACCATATGCCCTTATAAGAGCAATCTGCTGGATGTATGGCCAAAGGTTTGCCAAGATGTGGTGGACACTCCACTGAACAACCAGGGCTTAGCAGGGCCATAGTTCAGGCTCAAAGGCAAACTCCTCATCAGGGTGGATGGCAGAGGGGAATCAACTGGAGATGCTGCTCTTGCTGGCAGCCAGGTCACTTCAAGGGAGACTGTCCTAGTAAAGGAAGACTGGAGATTCAGACAGGCATGCTGCAGCCCAAGATATGTCCCTGCAGTTGCAAAGAAATCATTGGGCCTGAGAATGTCAATCCAAGTGGGATGTAGATGGTCATCCCCTAACGTCTCACTCAACAGGCAGTAGGCCAAAAAACAGATTTTGTGGGGGTGAGGGCAGCCTCTGGGCCCACAATTTTATGGGGCCATGCAGCAGACTCCCACACCATGGGCGAACCTTCAACACATTCCCCAATAGTCTATGGGTGTCCCGGCAAAGCCACAACAGAAAGTGCAGGGCTGGACATCTGTGCCACCACCAGACTTGTATTAACTCCAGATATGGGTGGGCAGATGATTACTGCAGACATTAAGCTTCCTTTGCCTAAAACACTGTTGGCCTCTAATTAGGACATAGTTCAGCAGCCATTAAGAGATTAATTATCCATCCTGTTGTCATTGATCCTGACTATGAGGGAGACATTAAGATCATGATTTCCTCCTCCACAGGGGTGTCTGCCATTTCCCCTGGAGAAAGAATTGCTACAATTTTGCCTTTGCCTAGTCACCATGCTAGCTTCCCTTCAAGGGGACAGAAAAGGGGTAATAGGGGCTTCAGCTCCACTGTAGACATTGGGGTGTGGTTTTCTATGACTACGGAGGATCGCCCTATGTTTAAACTTGAAGTTCAGGGAGTCTCTATATAGGGCTTACTGGATTCATGGGATGAGCACAGCATCATAAAAGAAGCAGTTTGGCCAAAAATTTGGCCCCTTTAGACCACGGCTCAAACTCTTCAAAGTCTTGGATTTGCACAAGACCCCAGCTGCAGTGCTGAGGCAGGACATAGGGATAGTTTTCAGCCATATGTTCTTCAAATCCCCATGTCATTAGGGGGAAGAGTTGTTATGACCAAGATGGGTGTAAAAATAATTTCAGAAAAGACATAGTTTGCAGATTCAAGCTATCATGAATGGGATGAACTATCAAAAGGGTAAAAGTCTTGGCAAAAATGAGGATAGGTGACTCTCACCTATCTCTCCTAGAGGTCAAAGTGGCAGGAAGGTATTGGGTTTTTCATGGTGGCCACTGAGCAAATATCTATTAAAAGGAAATTGAATTGGCCTGTGTTGGTGTCTCAGTGGTCTCTGCCTAAGGGAACCCTGGAAGCTGCCCACATGTTGTTTAAAGAACAACTTGATGCAGACATGTTAGAGAATCTATTTCACCATGGAATACACCTATTTCTATTATAAAAAAGAAATCAGGAAAATGGAGGTTACTCCATGATTTACATGCAGTCAGTACCCAGATGGAAATCATGGGGTCAGTGCAATTTGGGTTACCAATGACTTCATCGTTAGCAATAAATTGGACCTTAATAGTGATAGATTTGATAGATTGTTTTTTCACCATTCCTCTGCATCCGACTGATGATAAATTTGCCTCTACTTTGCCATCAATTAATCATTCTGCCACTTATTTGGGATATGAGTGGGGGTTCTACCCTAAGATATGGCAAATAACCTTACTCTGTACCAGCTTTATGTAGATACGGCATTGCGACCTATCCTACAACAGTATCCTAGAGTATATTTATACCACTATATGGATGATATTTTGATTTGTTGATCATTTAATGTGGAAGTAGAAGAAGTTTTGGGACCCTAACTAAACAGTTGGAGAGGTGAGATTTGGTGAAGCCCCAGAAAACTTTCAAAAGACAGAAGTAAAACACTATTTAGGCACTAAATTGAGACATACTGTTGTCGAGCCACTAAAACTGGAATTAGGATGGATAAATTGCATACCTTGAATGATTTTCAGAAATTGTTAGGAGATATCAATTGGATTTGGGCCTATTGTAATCTTGCCAATACAGCATTACACCCTTTATTCGATATTTTAAAAGTAGATTCCTATTTACAATCTCCTGGCCATTTAACACCCTTATCCAGAGCTTGTTTGCAAAAGGTGGACCAAGGTTTAGCCAAGGCTCAAGTTGATATGTTTGATCCCACCTTGCCTATAATTTTTTGTGTTATTGCTACTGATTAGTCTCCCATGGGACTATTTTAGCAAAAAGGGTCTTTATGTTGGGTATATTTATATCACTCCCCCAGCCAAGGTACTGCCATGGTACTCTAAAAGCATAGCCCACCTAATTCTTAAGTGATAAAGGTTGAGCTAGGAGCTTTTGGTTATCAACCGGATGTAATAATCATGCCATTATACTCCGAAAGAGATTGAGGTACTTGTGTCCACTAATAGTGATTGGGCCATTGTTTGCACCAGCATGACTGGTCAGTTCCAGAATCATTATCCCACCAGTCCTTGGCTTCAGTTTGTCATGAGAAATCCTATGATATAACACAGAATTGCCTGGACTGAGGCAATCCCATGTACTGTTAATGTATTTACTGATTGATCCAGAGGCACTGTGGACATGGTGGATGTTGAAGGAAATCAACCCCAAGCTCAGGTATTTCCCTATCAATCTGCACACGCTGTTGAATTATATGCTATCCTTCAATTGTTTCAAGAGGTTGAGGAAGCTTTTAATCTAGTTTCAGGTAGTCAGTATGTAGTCCAGGCAGTGCAGCAATTAGAAACCTTTGGGGTAATTAAAGCCACTTCCATTGTATGTACCTTACTCTCCTCCTTGCAAAAAAAATAAATAATTGGCAATGAAAACAACCTTTTTGCATTGTACATTTTTTATCTCATTCAGGATTGCCCAGGCCTATAGCCAGGGGAAATTCTGTTGCAGATGAATGTACTCATGTACTCATTACCTGTTTGTTTTTATAAGTGCCTCTCCAGTACAACTTGCTGCAGATTACCATAGAAACTTTCGGGTTAATGCAGGCACCTTGAAACAAAAGTTTAGGATTATCAGAGAACAGGCTCGAGAGATTGTGTTAAAATGTGCACATTGTGTGTCCTTGTTGTCACAAAGGCCCATTGGAGTTCATTCCCAAGGTATTAAGCCTCTTCATGTTTGGCACTTGGATATTACCCACATATTAAGATGGAAATCTTAAATATGTTCATGTGAGAATTGATAAATATTCAGGCATTATATTTGCTACCGCCCAAACAGGGGAAAAAGCCCCTAATGATATATCTCATTGCCTTCAGTTGTTTGTAGCATGGAGGATGCCTAGACAGATAAAAACTAATAATGGACCTGCTGATGTCTCCCAGAGATTTTACATTTTTTTAATTAATGCATTAGGTATAAAAGTTATCCACGGACTACCCTATAACCAACAAAGACAAGGAATTGTAGAAAGAGCCAATGCCACATCAAAGACACATTTTAAAACAAAAAGTGGGAATAGGATTGCATTTTAAATCCCCTAGGGAAAAATTAAATGTCAGCCTCTTTATTCTTATAAGAATAATTTGGATAAGAATGGAAAATCAGCTGCAGACCAGCATTGTACCCCTCAGCAGGGTGTGGTTCTGTCTATACTATGGATGGATGTCCTCATAGCAAAATGGAAAGGTTCACATAAGATGTATGTAGTAGCTGTCTGTGTGTTTCCAAAGGATTAGGAGAACCCAGTCTTAGTTCCAGGTAGACTGACAAGGCCGTGGAGAGAATGCAAAGTGGACGAAGATGATATACCTGAAGACCCTCTGCCTGATCCTGATGCACCTGCAAGTGGTATCGTCACAAGAAAGACTGTTATGGGGAATAGTGAAAGCACTCCCTCTGCCAATGCCACTTAGGGTGGAGGCAGTTGTATACTAATTCAGTTGGAACTGTTTCAGTTCCCAATGATGTATCCTCTAATACTGCCAGTGATTTTGCCATACAAGAGCAAATTAATACAATTTTGAAAGCTGGTGTCCTTATGGTTAACCAAAAAGTAGATTGGTTGCAGGAACAGGTGAATATTTTGGAGCAGTTAGTGTTTGATTCCTGCATTACTCATAAGTCAGGAATGTTTGTAAACTCTGTTCAGTATCAGAATTTTTACAGAGCTGCAAAACTGTTGCATGCAATTGGTGCGATGCTGCTAGGAAATTGGAGTAATGATCTCAACAAAAAGATGAAGGAACTGCAAGCATCGATTATTGCTGTGAACAACACCCGTGTTTACATTGCAACTGCAAAGTAACGGCTGGATATCATCCGGGTAACTGTGGAATTCTTAAAAAAATTGAGGAGGGATGGCCTTTTGGGCATTCCTGCTGTTTGTTGTGTGTGGAGGAATGCTTTGGTGTATGGCATGTATGTGAAGGTTGTACAGGGATGATAAACAACTTAGTAAAGACTATGGCAGTCTTGGAAGCAGGAACATCCCCCCAAAACTGGCTCAACATGCTGGTTCAGAAAGCAAGGACAGGATAGAGCCTCACATGCACATATCAACCAAAGACAGTATGGGGAAAGTGAGTTGTCACTACATTGATGGGTAAGGATTTGGAATGGATGGGGGTGACCTAAGACAGATGCTGATCACAGTTCAACTAATACAACAAAAAGGGGGAGATGCAGGAAGCAGGTATGGCCACATGGGCAAGATGGCGCTCTGAAACATTGCCAGGCCCCGTGAACACCACACGTTTACTGCCTTGCCCGAATGTGCTCAATGAAACTGCATATGTAAGCTGCCTACCAAGTTAGGTTATTCATAGTGATCGGGATCTGTCAGCCTATCTGTGACAGACCTGAGCTCTTGCCCGGTTCATGCATTGTGTGTGTGTGTGTGTGTGTGTGTGTGTGTGTGTGTGTGTGTGTGTGTGTGTGTGTGTGTGTGTGTGTGTGTGTGTGTGTGTTTGTGTGTGTGTGTGTGTTTCTGATTGGATTAGGTGGTTTGGAGTGAGATGAGGTCAAGTGCCAGGAATGTATAAGAATAGCCCTTGTCCTAAATCAAGAAGGAAGTTGCATGAAGCTATCTTGGTGTCCCTGTTGTTCTAGTCTCTGCAGGTCAGAGACTGCAGCAATTCCTCAAAGAAGAAAGTCTATGTGCAGCCCTTATAGAAAAAATGCTGCTTCTATATAGATCATTCAGGGGTGATAAGGGACTCCATGGCCAAACTCAGAGAGAGGCTAAAGAAACAAAAGTGACAATGAGAGGCTAATGAAAGATGGTTCAAAGAATGGTTCACATAATCCTCATGAAAGGCTACGTTATTGTCAGCATTGACGGGGCCGTTATTAATCCTACTTCTAATACTCATTACAGGCTCATGCATAATTAATAAAATATTGGGTCTTATTAGACAGAGGGTCAGCACTATACAGGTCCTTATGTTACATAGGCAATATCAAAAAAGTTGAATAGGATGATATGGACCATGTTGGGCCAGAGGTAGTAACAAGACAAAGTTATAAGTTCTCATCATGTAATTTTCAAGTTCTGTGGCACTTTTTTACACACAATAATTTCTACACACCCTTTGATTAACATGGATGTTTCCTGAATTTATAAACAAAAAGTCTAGACCAACTTCAGGCACCCCAGGTAACATTCCACTCTAGGCTCTAGGCTCACCAACTCCCCTTCAAGTATTTTGAACAACTATAAAGTGCAACCCATGACCTGACTCCATATTCCTTCCCACAAATTGAGCTGAAGATCTCTGCTTTTTAATTATTTTTTTGGAGGCCCTACCTATGGAACCCAGAGGTGATGTTGACACCCAAAACCTCAGAAGACAGAGGAGTCACAAAACTCTCAGCAAAGACACCCTCCTGGATCTGAAGACTTCCTGGTCACTAGAACCCCAAGCATTAAGACCAGAAAACCTGGAGGAAACAGAGACCAAGGGAATAAAAACATGAACAAAACAAAACAAAAATCCATGCATCTGACAATTACATATGTAGAAATCAATATAAACCTATAATAATCTCAAAATTCAAGTAGCTAGAGGACAATCTAAGAACACACTCTACAACAATTTGGGAAACCTGACAGCACTTAGCCACAGATGCCTTACTGTAGAACACTCTGTTCCATCATAGGTGAAGCACAAGAAAATGATCTTAAATCCAATTTTATGGAGATGGTAGATGTCTTTAAAGAAGAACTACATAAGTCCCTTAAAGAAATAGAAGCATGCACAATGGAACAGCTGAAGTAATTGAATAAATTGTTTAAGACCTGAAAGTGGAAATAGAAACAATAACGAATGAAAAAAGTCGCTAGAAGAGAGAAAATGTAATGAGTGACTTTCTGAAGATAGTCCAACATTTTGGACAGATGTGATGGATCTCTGAATTGCAAGGCCTTCATACATTTCATTTGAGGAATCGATCATTCCTCTAAGTATTCTAGAGTATAATTTTCCCTGGCATATAGCGCATCCTATTGGATGCAGATCAACAAACATGTACTCTCTTGTAGTAATGCAATGTAAGTAAATTAATAATTTCTTACTACTTTATATAATTTTATAGAATTACTAAATGTACATAAGTAATTTTGAGCTCTTTATTGAAAAGCTGCAGTTGAAGTTCTGTAAGACTTCTTGTGTCAAAGACTAATTGCATTAGGATAAAATGCAGGCTTAAAACAAATTTATAATCAGAGAAACTATTCCTTCTATGATAGATGTGAATGCATTATCTGATAAGTATTTTCACAAACTGAGAATGAACAATTTCTAGGATGTTCAAAGACAAAAGATAAAATATTGACCAAATTTATCTGTATAAAACTTCAAAATGAATGAGACACTAGGCAGATGATTGACACACTTGACATAAAATTTAGTTAAAACTTGTATGAACCTGTGGAGTTACTAGCAGCTAATGAATATATAATTAATAATCAATCACAATGGACTTGCAGGTAAACATTTTTCCTGACATTCCTTATTTGATTTATTGACTTGTAGTAATGGTGTGAACTTGATAGTACCTTTTATAAAATAGAAGCTTGGAATACCATATGATCATGTATTCTGAGAAAGTGCGAAAATTGAATACAATAGAAAATAGGTTCCCCCTTTTCTCTCTTTCTTAGAAATAAAGTCTAAAGCATTCTTTTGAAGCGAGTACTTTTTCTTGTGAATGTGATTTTCTCTAGCTACACAAGGTTAAAGAACTTTTAGCACTGAGCAGGGAAGGCACTGTGTCCTAAATCAATACTCCACTATTAAACCACAGGTATTAATCATCAAAGGTGGGCAAATTTTACCACAAAATAAGCCAGAAAGTTTTAAGCTTCCAGAAGCCATCAGCTCTCAACCATCAGGGCAATTAGAAGGAAATTTAAAAAGGAAACAAAAATTAAAAATTTTCTAGAATTCAATGAATTGCACAAAATTCCAAGTAAAAGGGGTACAATGAAAACAGAGCTAAGATGAAGGTTCATAGTTATGAGTGTCTTCAAAAGAAATTGTAGAGATCTCATACTCACCAATTAACAGCATGTCAGAAAGCTCTGGTTCAAATAGAAGCACAGACACCAAAGATAAGTAGACAGCAGGAAATAATCAAACTCAAAACTAAAATCAATAAAAAAATGAAAGAGAACCAGAAAAAGAATCAGGCAACACATATTTGGTTCTTTGAGGAAATCATCAGGATGGACAAACCTTTTTTCAAAACTAAATAAAAGAAAGGGAGCGAAAGCATACAAATTAACAGAACTAGAAATGAAGAGGAAGACATAACAACAGACACCGAGATTATTGGGTTTCAATTCAAACCCTGCACTCCAGAAACATGGAAAACAAAAATAGAAAAAATAAAAAGGACAATTTTCTCAATAGATACAATTTGGTAAAGCTGAATCAAGATCAACTTGAATAGTCCTATAGCCAAAGGGAATATAACCTATCATTTAATATCTCCCAAACAAAACCAGACAAGCTCAGATGGTTTTAGAGCAGGATTATACCGTACTTTAAAAAAAGTGCTAATACTGATACACAAATTATTTCACTAGATAAAAACAGAAGGAAAATTGACAAAATTTACTTTATGGGAATACAGTCAATGTGAGACTTAAGTCACACAAAGACTCAACAAAGAAAGAGAATTTCGGACCAATTGCCCTTATAGACATCGATTTAAAAATTCTCAATAAAATACTTGTAAACAGAATTCTAAGATATATGAAAAATATCACCCCTATGATGAAGTAGAGTTCATTTTACATATGCAGGGATGGATCAACATACCAAACTCTTTCACTGTAATCTACCATGTAAGCAAACTAAAAGGAAAAAATACCACAAGATTATCATAGTCAATGTTGAAGAAGACTCCAACAAATTCCAACACTCTTTGATAATAAATTCTTAAAGAGATGAGGGATACATGTCACATGCTTGAACATAATAAAGCCAATACATTGAAAGCTGACACCCAATATCAAATTAAATGGAGAGAAAAAAATATTCCCTAAAAAGCAATAATATGATAAAAGTATATATTCTCTGTATCTATTCTGTATAGCACCTGAAGTTTTAGCAACAACAATAAGGAAAGGAAGAAGATAAAGATATACAAATTGAAAAGGAAAAAGTCAAACTATTGCTATTCAGATACAGTAGTATACATAAGTGACATGATGCAAAATTAACGGAAAATAAACAGTATACTTCCTATAAACAATCTCTCTTCCTATTGACGCCAGATAAGGCCATCCTCTGCTACATGTGCACCTGGAGCCATTGGTCCCTCCATGTGTTTTATTTGTTTGGAACTTTAGATCCTGGGAGCTCTGAGGAGTCTGGTTGGTTGATATTGTTGTTTTTCCTATGATATTGCAAACCTCTTCAGCTCCTTCAGTCCTTCCCCTAACTTCTTTTTGGGGTCCCAAAACTCATTCTGATGGTTGACTGCAAGCATCCACATCTGTATCAGTAAGGATTTGGCAAAGCCTCTCAGGAAACATCTATATCAGGCTCCTCTCAGCACGCATTTGTTGGCATCATCAATAGTGCCTGGGCTTAGTGGCTGCATATGGGATATATCCCCATGTGGGGCAGGCTCTGAATGGCTTTTCCTTCAGACTATGCTCTACTCTTTGTCCCTGTATTTCCTTTCAACATGAACAATTCTGGGTCAAAATTTTTGAAAATGGTAGGGGACCCATCTTTCAACCAGACCCAATTCCTAACCTCTAGATATGGTTTCTACAGGTACTCTCTCCCCTTTGTTGGGGATTTCACCTAATGTCATCCCCGTAGGGTCCTGTGATCCTCTTGTTTCCTGGAATACAGAACTTTCTGTTGGCTTCCCCCAGTTCCCTACCCCCGGTTTCAAGCTGTACTACAGAGAAGAAGCGATAAAGACTGCATGGTATTGGCATAAATACAGATAGGTTGATCAATAAATTGATGTGAAGACACAAAAGTGAATCCGTACCTATGAACACTTGATTTTAACAAGACGCCAAAACTCTACAGTGGAATAGATGAAACATTTTCAACAAATGATGCTGGTAGTAATGGATATCTGCTTGTAGAATACTACAAGTAGATCCATATCTATTACCCTGCACAAAAGTCAAGTCAAATGGATCAACGATCTGATCAAGAAACCCTGATATACTAAATCTGATAAAAGAGGAAGTGGAGAATAACCTTGAAATCTTTGGCACAGAAGATGACTTCCTAAACAGAAGTCTAGTAGTTCAGCCACTAAGATCAACAATTGATAAATGAAACCTCATTAAACTGAAAATATTTTGTAAGGCATGGGGCACTGCCAATAGAACAATATATCAGCTTACAGAATGGCTTAACCAACCCTATATCTGACAGAATGTTGATATCCAAAATATATAAAGAACTCAACAAATTAAACATCAACAAAGCAAATAATACATTAAAAATGGGGAACAGTGCTAATCAAAGAATTCTTGATAGAGGAATCTAATGGCTGAGAAGCACTTAAAGAAATGTTCATTATCCTTAGTCATATAGTAAATGCAAAATGATATGACTCTGAGATTTTATCTTACAAACATCAGAAAGGCTAATATCTAAGACTTAAATGACAGCACATTCTGCCTCAGGGACAAAGACAGACAACACATCAGAGTAAAAGGCTAGAAAACAATTTTCGAAGCAAATGGTCTGAAGAAAAAAGCTGGAGTAGCCATTCTAATATCAAACAAAATCGACGTCCAAAACAAAGTTATCAAAAAAGTCAAGGAAGGACAGCACATTATGTTGAGGTTGTGGAAGTAATGGAAGACTCCTTCATTGCTGGTACAAATGTAAACTTGTACAACAACTTTGGAAATAAATTTGGTGGTGTCTCAGAAAATTGGGAGTAATTGTATCAAAAAAACAAAAAAACAACAACAACAACAAAAAAAAACAAAACAAAAAACAAAACAAAACAAAACAAAACCAAAAAAAAACCAAAAAATAACCAAAAAAAAAAAACAAAACAAAAACAAAAACAAAAACAAAAACAAAAAAAACAGCTATAACACTCCTAGGTATATACCAAAAGGAAACTCCATCCTACCACCATAAGAGTACTTACTCAATTATGTTCATAGAGACATTATTCAAAATATCCAGAATCTAGAAACAACCTAGATATCCCTCAATCAAAAAAAGAATAAAGAAAATGTGGTACACTTACACAGTAGAATACTTCACAACTATTAAAAACAAAGACAATTTGAAATTTGTACAAAAAATAGATGGCACAAGAAAATATCACCATTAGTAAGGTAACCTAGACACAAATAGGCAAACATTGTACATATTCACATATAAGTTGGTACTGATTATAAAGGATAACCATGTTGTAATCCAAAGATGCCAATAACGATATCTCACTGAGATTGGAATATAGACTAGGCATTTTCATTGGACATGGGACTAGCACTAGACAAGAGTTGGTGTTTGGATGCAAACCAGAAGGATCATGAGGGGAAAGAATTTAGGGAGGGAGTACTGTAAGAGACAACTGGATTGGGGGAATTCATCTCTGGAATGAGCTAGAAATCTACAGAAATAGAAATTCTTCAGAATCTAAGACAGTGAATTGAGGGTAACAGTAACTAACCCTCCTTGCAATGGGTAATATGAAGCCTGAAATGTCCATCTCCTGTAGCCAGGCAAGATTTTCAATGGAGGGAATGGGATACCAGTCCTACTATAAAAAAATTCATCGTACAGTTTCTCCTGCCTACAAGATGTGCAGGGGTAAAGTTAGAACAAATATTGAGGGAATGGTCAACCAATTACTAAACCAGCTTGAGACATATGCCAAGAAATAGAGCACATCCTTGATATTGTTAACAATGTTCTGCTATACTGGCAAATAGGAGTCTAGCATAACTGTCATGAGAAAGACTTCAACTAGCAATTGATGGAGGCATATGCAAGAACGACAGCCAAAATTTCATTTGACTTTAGGGAATCTATGAAAAAGGAAGAAGGTTTACTGGAGTCAAGGAGGTCAAGGAAACCACAAGAAAATTCACAGAATCAACTTACCTGAGTTCTTGGGGCCACACAGACACTGAGCCAACAAGGTAGCATTCATGAGAATGACCTTGGCCCTTGGCACATATGTAAAATTTATGTAGCTTGGGATTCATGTGGAACACTTAACAATGTGAGAACAGTCTCTCCCTGTCTCTGTTGCCTGCCTTTGAGACATTTTCAGCTGATTGAGCTGCCTCTTCTAGCTTTAATAGGAGAGGATGTTCCTAGTGTGTAATTTAATATGACAAGGCAGTATTATATCCATGGGAGGTCTCTTCTTTTCTGAAGAGAAAGAGAGGAGGAATGCATTGGGGAAGGTGAGCTCCTGGGAAGGACTTCAAGAAGAGGAGGGAGGGGAAGCTATGTTTGAGATGTATTTTCTGATTACAGTTTCCCCTAACAGTTACTCCTTCAGGTTCCTTCCCACTTCTCCTCTAATCCAGATTCCAACTGTCTGTCACTTTTTAGGAAACAAATATTTATCTAAAGATTACTAATGAAATAAACCAAACTAACTGAATAGGACAAAACAACCAAAGAACATAAACAAATGCACACAAACACACACACACACACACACACACACACACACACACACACACACACAAAATATATAGATACAGAAACACACATTCACATACTCCATCTAATCAAAACCCCAAACCAGAAAATATAATATACACAAAGAACCTGTATGATAGGAAAGCAAACAAACAAAATACCCAAAGTTAACTTTCTTAGACAAAGAGGCTCTAAAGATGCTGTCTTAGTTAGGGTTTTACTGCAGTGAACAGGCACTATGACCAAGGCAAGCCTTATAAAGGACAACATATAATTGGAGCTAGGTTACAGGTTCAGATGTTCAGTCCATTATCATCAAGGTGGGACATGGCAGCATCCAAGCAGGCATAGAGTTGGCACAGCTGAGAGTTCTACATCTTCATCTGTAAGGCTGCTAGTGGAAGACTGACTTCCTCACAGCTAAGATGAAGGTATTAAGCCCACACCTATAGTGACACACCTACTCCAAGACCACATCTCCTAATAGTGCCATTCCCTGTGCCAAGCATATACAATCACAGATATCATTAAGTGGAATCCATACTCAACAATGCTTGAATGGCCAAGAACCTGAAACTAGAAATGCCAGGGATCTAGAGAAAGACCAAATACTTCTATTCTACTAAAGGATTATAGCAGTTAAATGACTCCTGTTGACATTTTGCTATACTCACAGATCTGTATCTTGCTCATTCACCATCACAGAAGTATCCTCATGCAGCAGATGGAAACAAATACAGAGACTTGCAGCCAGATAATATGCAAAGCCTGAGGGACCTTCTAACATTCAGTCCTACAAGGGAGGTCACCATCAAATCTCTACCTCAGTGTTCAGAAAACACTGTAATAAAAGACAGAAACAGTGTAAGATCATAAAAGCTATCTTGATTGAAACTACTAAAATTAAGTCCTAGCTACACACTTTTATTAAAAAACTAACATCAATGAAATTTATATTGTAGAGTTGTTTCTACAACAGAACAAACGATCTACATTTGGGGTTGGTCTTCCTATCTCACATAATCAAATCAAGAAAAAAAATTCCTCACAGGTGCAACAAATTCCCAGAGTTTTAGTGAATTCCTAATATTATCAGGGTTACAACCAAGACTAGCCATCATAAGTGTACCTCTTGTCAATAAGACATACAATCATATCTCCTTATATTATGTTAATTTCCCAAGGAAAGCAATAGTTATGCCTTGCATAGTATCCAATATCCAATATACAACTGCAAATAAAGTATATGAATTTCCAGGACATAATCATGCTTAACATGAGATAAAATTCCATATACATCTACAATCATATTTATCTTTTAGAATAGATTACAATTTCTTAATTGTAACACCATATAAAATCAAAGTCAAAGCATTGTTTACTTTCAAAGTACACTGACATGAATATACATTCTCATCCAAAATAAGAGGAAAAGAAACATAAACAGGAAATACTGGAACAAATCAAGATCAAATCTAGCCAGACAAACCCCAAATCCTAAATTTATGTACATTGTGGCTTAAAAAGATCTTCCTATATAGTTTCATGACTACAATATATTTCTCTGTCTTGGGCTGGTTCCATTCCTTGTTTGTAGCTTTCTTTGAGAGATATTCTACAGCTGTGGACCTTCTTACATCCTGAGTGCTATATCACAATATAGGCTTCCCTTTCATACCTTCACAAAAAGCCTCTCTAGGCATCTATTCAGGGACTTCGCTTCAACCTGGATGCCCCCAGTGGCTTTCCATAACCACGTAGGAAGACTCCATGACTCTTTTACTTCTGTATCCTTCATTAATCTGACGAAAGAACTACATGGTGGATGTTGCCAAGTTCTTTTGCCTGCTTAAGATAGAACCTGCCTGCTTCCTTGAATATTTTTTCATAAATTTGATATGTTGTTTTACTGCTATAAACAGACAAATCCTTAGGACATTTCTTTGCACAAGTTGCAGGATTAGCTTGGTGGATTCTCACCTCGAGGAAACAATTCCCTTTATTACATTACTCCTTATATCTTTCAACACTAGCTATGGCTCCCACAAAAAAATTTTTCTGATGCTCTTTTTTTCTCGAAACTTAAATTCTAGCTCATCCCTTGAAGAATGAGTACAATCAGGAAAACAAAAGTCAAGAAGCATTAGCGATGTGGGAATAAAGTACAGCTCTACTGCTGGTGGGTGCTTAAGTTGGTACATCCAGGATAAAATCAGTGTGGAATTTGCTTAAAATATCTAAAAATAGAACTAACTGTTGACTCACCAATATCATACTTGAGTGTAGAAAAGATAGCATGGTTATCTAGTGATACTTGCTCAGTCATTTTTGTTGCTTTTGTTTTCAAATTATCAAGGAGATGCAATCAGTTGTAACTAAATTTGCTAGATAGTATATGGAACTTGAAAATACTATATAGTAAATGCGTTAAGTCAGGCCTATAAAGAGAAATGCTACGTGTCTGTAATCACATTTGGTCTAGCTTCAACTTTTAGATTTTATGTTTAACTTGGAGTATCTGTGAAGATAAGGAACCCCAAAGTGGCACATGGCATGGAAGAAAGGATGAAGCTTTTATGGAAGGAGGGAATGACAGAACACATGCAACATAATAGGAGGAGGAAACATTAGAGATTACAAGTTTAGGTAAGCATGAGGATAGGATTATGTCTGTTATTCCCTTAAGGAATGCCACAATTTAGGAACTTTATTTAAAATATTACAGTTAAGTGGCATTACTCTTGGTTACAGTCCAAAACTTGATACTACAACACTTTTTGAAGAAACCACATACTCGAGTAATAGAACATGAATAAATAAAGTTATAACCAATCTTGAAATTTAATTCTTAGGGCTCGCTGTTATACAGTGGCAGAAAGTTCTGTTTATGCTACTAGCAGAGAAAGTAATCAAGCAGATTACAGATCTGTGATCCCTGACAACAAGATTAGTGACTCATTTGAAATATACTGTGTACATATATATCATCTAGGTTTAAAGTAATATATTCCTGTTGTCTATTTTTCTGTGTTTATTTCTAGATCATAGGAACTATTTTACTGTTACCTAGAACTGATTTTAGAACGAGGACAGAATTCTTTGTCTTAATAATTTCATGCCTACCTAAACATAAATACACAATATTGTTTAAAAAATAATAATTATGAATATTTTCTATCTGCATTGGCTAGTGCCATAATAAGTATGTATTTCAAACTACTGATTAATAATATGAAACAAAAAATGTTAAATTTTAGGATAGATAGTTATAACACTTCATAAAGTTGTCAACAAGTTACACAGGGAAGGAGAAATAGAATACATCGGTTTCTCCACCTATGGTTATTGAGATTTTGGCCAGGTATAGTACCCTGGGCTGGTATTTGAGTTCTCTTAGTGTCTGTATAACATCTGTTCAGGCTCTTCTGGCTTTCCTAGTCTCTGTTGAAAAGTCTGGTGTAATTCTGATAGGCCTGCCTTTATATGTTACTTGACCCTTCTCCCTTACTGCTTATAATGTTCTATCTTTTTTTAGTGAATGTGTTGTTCTGATTATTATGTGTTGGGAGGAATTTCTTTTCTGGTCCAGTCTATTTGGAGTTCTGTAGGCTTCTTTTATGTTCATGGGCATCTCTTTCTTTAGGTTTGAAAAGTTTTCTTCTATAATTATTTTGAAGATATTTGCCGCCCCTTTAAGTTGAAAAACTTCATTCTCATCAACTCCTATTATCTGTAGGTTTGGTCTTCTCGTTGTGTCCTGTATTTCCTTGATGTTTTGAGTTAAGATCCTTTTGCATTTTGCATTTTCTTTGATTGTTGTGCTGATGTTCTTTATGGAATCTTCTACACCTGACATTCTCTCTTCCATCTCTTGAATTCTGTTGCTGATTCTTGCATCTATGGTTCCAGGTATCTTTCCTATGTTTTCTATCTCCAGCATTGCCTCACTTTGGGTTTTCTTTATTGTGTCTACTTCCATTTTTAGGTCTAGTATGGTTTTGTTCATTTCTATCACCTGTTCGGTTGTGTTTTCCTGTTTTTCTTTAAGGACTTCTACCTGTTTGGTTGTGTTTTCCTGTTTTTATTTAAGGACTTGTAACTCTTTAGCAGTGTTCTCCTGTATTTCTTTAAGTGAATTATTAAAGTCCTTCTTGATGTCCTCTACCATCTTCATGAGATATGATTTGAATCCGGGTCTAGCTTTTCGGTTGTGTTGGGGTTCCAGGACGAGGTGGGGTGGGAGTGCTGTGTATTTATGGTGGTGAGTGGTCTTGATTTCTGTTAGTAAAATTCATACATTTGGCTTTCTCCATCTAGAAATCTCTGGAGCTAGTTGTTATAGTTGTCTCTGGTTAGAGCTTGTTCTTCAGGTGATTCTGTTAGCCTCTATCAGCAGACATGGGAGACAGACTCTCTCATCTGAGTTTCAGTGGTCAGAGCACTCTCTGCAGTCAAGCTCTAATCTCATGGGGAAGGTGCACAGATATATGGCCTTAAGACCTCCCTCCTGGCCGAAGACGAAGGCCCAAAACAGGACCTGTCCTGAAGCTGAGTTGCTTTGGCCTATCGCAGAAGGTGTTAGCTTCTGTATTCTACACTCTCACATGTCCAGAATACTCTCAGAGGATTCCTGGAACCAAGATGTCTGCAGCTGATGCTCATGCAAAGCACTCCTGCACTGGGCAGACCCCTTTCCTCAGGCTGGGAAAGTGGCCAGATGTCTGGGGCCTGTTCAGAATACTCTCGACTGTTTCCTGGAAACAAGATATCTGCTGCTGATGCTTAGTCAAAGCGCTCCCGCACTAGGCAGACCCCTTTCCTCTGGCTGGGACAGTGGCCAGCTGTCTGGGGCCCGAAAACGGGGCTGTCTTAGAAGCTCTGTGGCTCCAGCCTCTCCCAGAAGCTTTTGGATTCTGTAGTCCGTACTGTCACCTGTGCAGAATAAACCCGGCGGGGTCCCAGAACCAAGATGTCTGTTGCCGATGCTCAGGAAAAGCACATCTGCACTGGGCGGACCCCCTTTCCTCTGGCCGGGAAAGTGACAGGATGTCTGGGGCCTTTGCAGAATACACTCGGCAGAGACCTGGACCATTCTGGTTGTTCTTCAGAAAATTGACATAGTACTACCTGAAGATCCAGCAACACCTCTCCTGGGCAAATACTCAGAAGATGTTCCGATGTGTAATAAGGATTCATTCTCTATGATGTTCATACCAGCCTTATTTATTTACTTTGTTAATATTTTTATTATTACATGTTTTCCTCAATTACAATTAGAGTGTATATTTAGAAAGTCCCCCACACCCTCCCCCCCACTTCCCTACCCATGTATTCCCATTTTTTTGTCCCTGGCATTCTCCTGTACTGTTGCATATAAAGTTTGCATGTCCAAAGCGCCTCTCTTTCCAGTGATGGCCGACTAGGCCATCTTTTGATACATATGCAGCTAGAGTCAAGAGCTTCTGGCCACTGGTTAGTTCCTAATGTTATTGGACCTACAGGGTTGCAGATCTCTTTATCTCCTTGGATACTTTCTCTAGCTCTTCCATTGGGGGCCCTGTGCTCCATCCAATAGCTGACTGTGAGCATCTACTTATGTATTTGCTAGGCCCCAGCCTTGTCTCACAAGAGAGAGGTATATCTGGGTCTTTTCAGCAAAATCTTGCTAGTGTATGCAATGGTGTCATCGTTTGGAGGCTAATTATAAGATGGATGGACATGGCAGTCTCTAGATGGTCGATCATTTTGTCTCAGCTCCAAACTTTGTCTCTGTAACAGTCTGGCGGTTCCTCAGAAAATTGAACATGGTACTAGTAGAGGATCCCACAATACCTCTCCTGGGCATATATCCAGAAGATTTCCCAACCAGTAAGAAGGACACATGCTCTACTATGTTCATAGCAGCCTTATTTATAATAGCCAGAGGCTGGAAAGAACTCAGATGTCCCTCAACATTGGAATGGGTACAAAAAATGTGGTACATTTATACAATGGAGTACTACCCAGCTATTAAAAAATGAATTTATGAAATTCCTAGGCAAATGGATGGACCTGGAGGGCATCATTCTAAGTGAGGTAACACAATCACAAAGAACTCAAATGATATTTACACACTGATAAGTGGATGTTAGCCCAGAAACTTAGTATACCCAAGATATAAGATACAATTTGCAAAACACATGTGTATCTGGATTAGGTGTTCTCTGTTGAAATTTTTGGGGTCATAGATACATGCTATCATATCTCCTGGAAATAGAGACATTTTGACTTCTTCCTTTCCAATTTGTTTTCATCTGTTCTCGTTTTTTTGTATAATTGCTCTGGCTAGGATTTCATGTACTTTATTGAATAGGTAGGGAGATAGTGGGCAGCCTTGTCCAGTCCGAGATTTTAGTGGGATTCCTTCCTGTTTCTGACTATTTAGATTAAAGTTAAATCCTGGGCTTTCTCTCATTTTTTTATGTTTAGGTGTATGCCTTAAATTACTGATCTTTCCTGGACTTATTATGAATGGGCATTGTATTTATCCAACTATTTGCTCAGCATCTAATCAGATGATCATGTGGTTTTTATATTTGAGTTTTGTTGTTTCTTTGTTTTTTTTTCTATAATGTATTTAATTGATGGATTTTTGATATTAAACTCTCCCTGCATCATAAGAAAGAGGCCAACTAGATCATGATGGATTATCTTTTTGATGTATTCTCGGACTCGTTTTGAAAGGATTTTATTTAGTATTTTTGCACCGATATTCATAAAGTAAATTGGTATAAAGAGTCCTTTCTTCGTTAGGTCTTTGTATGGTTTGAGTATAGTTGTAATCTTGCTTCATAGAACATATTAAATAGTGTTCCTTCCCTTTTAATTTTGCATAATAGTATGAGGAGTATTGGTATTAGGTCTCCATGAATATCTGATAGAATTCTGAACTAAACCCATCAGATCATGGTCTTATTTTTGGTTGGGAGACTATTAACGATTGCTTCTAGTTCTTTAGGGGTGTTATGACCCACACCACCAGCAAGAACACCCACAGGACACTCAGATCCTTCTGCAGTAAAGCTTTAATACATCTTGAAAAATAGATGATCAGCTTCAGGACAGGAGACCCAGAGAGCAGAAAACCCCTCCCTTATATAGGCTGTGAAGTATGGTTAGAAGTATTGTTGGAGACGTGCACCACCGGGAATGGCTGCCCACCATCAGCCAGATGACGCCATGGAAGAGACAGGCCTCAGGTAATGGAAAGATACACTGACGCCTGTGCACACTCACTATGAGCATTGGTGACAATGGTGTTGTGAGCGCCATCTTGTAATGGTGACCGTGAGGACGGCTCCTCACATCTCACCCTTTTCTTTTATGTTGGACGCAACAGGCCAACCAGTACTGAGAGTGGAGATAGAGGTCAAATCCCAAGTGTGCAAGCATAGGTTCCTTACACAAAACCTCCTCTCAGGCTCATCACCCAGAGGGGTCTTGGTCAGCTCCCATGTCGTCTTTCCTGGGGGAAGGACACTAGGACACTCAATCTTCTTGAAAGATGACATATCTCCCAGGAAGAAGCTCAAATTAGACCACAAAGTCATTCCAGTGCAGTGCTTAGCCTCACAACTCTCCTGGGCTGTTAAAACACACCCACTCCACCCCATGTAGCAAGACTCACCTCAGGGTTTTGTGGAGCTGGATGGCCAGCAACCTTATTGCTTGGGTATCATCGATATTCATATATCGGGGGAGACACCATGCTCCAAAGCAACAAGAGCCTGGGTTACTACCATCCTGTCCCTCCTTGTTTTGGCTTTAAGTTTGCAGATCATCCATAGTAGGAGCAGTACTCCACCATACACAGCCATTCCAAACAAACCCACCCCCACTCATTGCTTGAAGTATGAGAATGCTGAAGAAATCCAGGTAGAAAATCCTTCCATCAATGACAGGTCAAGACATGTCAAATTGACTTATAAGATGGTGATCCTCAGCTCCCGGAATGTCCGTTCAAATTCTATGGTCCAATTCTGTAACAAATAATGAGACAAAGCCTTTGACAGGTTAGCTGCTCTTGTAAAATTCTCAAATTGTCCTAAGGTGATACATACGCTAGGCAGCTTATGTTTGCAACCCAGCTGAGCCATTTGCCGCAGAATATAAACCTGCTCTTGGACCAGATCTTTCGTTGGTTTACCAACATGAGGCCTCTCTATATCTGGGAGTTGGCCATGGCCTGCCTGTTCAGGGCCAATGTCACTCTAGCCGAAAGGTTATTTTATGGTTTGTGTTGTCTGAACCGTAGCAGACAAGGCAAGGGCCTAAACAGTGACAGAGGCAGCTACTGCTGTTGTTGCTACCAAGCCAACTATAATAGCAGAGATTCCAAAAATCTCTCTTTTCTCTAAATAAGCTTAAATTCTAGAGGCTTCCACAGGAACTGGAACAAATCTAGGCACATGAGTAACCAAAGCAAAGGGATACTTAGTAGCATCCCAACAAAGGGTATAGAACCTTTCATTAAGCAAGCAATCTAACTCTAATTGATTACTATTTAAACTTTTATTACTTACCACCCACAGAAAGGGGGTCAAACACAAACCGGGGTGACAGTATAATTCACCCTTTTAAATGCTTTATATTTAGTATTAGAGGAGGACCAATCGAATGACCCCAAACCAGCACTCAAAGTGCCCTACCACTCAAAACCCATTTGGCCCTTTTCACTATATCCACCTCCAAACATGGCCATAGGTGAAAGATCGGTACAGCTCTCATTAACCCAACAAAGGAACCATTGACCAAAAGGGTTAGCATCATGTCCAGAAAGGATTTCATTAATCTCTACACTTATGTATAGGGAAAAGGAAAAAAAAATCCTTCAACCACCCAAGAGGGTTTTCTAGTCTGGAACCAAGTCCAAGGAAGCATGGAGTCCTCCAAGGATCTTCCTTTACAAAAGGGTGCCATTCTGGGTTGCTGGGGCAGAACTTTCCTGGATTTATGACTAGGCCTCCAGCCTTGGATTATCAAGGCATTAGCTATTATTTCAGAGTGGGTTCCCCAAGCAGCAGCTTTCAGCCAGGCCGCTGATTGGTTATATAAGGATATACACTGGCGTAGGTCTTTCAAGTCAGAGATCATTACAAAGCACAGGCTTCCTTTGAGGGAAAAGTTCTTTTTTTTCATCAGAGCCTGAATTTGCCCATCTAATGGTAAAAAGGCAAGTCCCAGCTCCTTATCAGTAGTAAAGAAATGTGGAAAAACTTGTGCACTGTGCATGACAGGCATGGGCAGGGGAAAGGTGGACATAATACCCCAACACAATTCCCCCGATACACTAGGAAAAAGGATCTCCAGTAGAAGGTTCAGTATCCATCGTTGTTTCAGTATTCCCTCTTTTGTCCACATCTTCTGAAGGGGAGATCATTCAGATGAGGCATTCTGAAACCCAAAGAGTTTTGTCTTCTTCCTGTGGAAAGACACAAATAACTCCCCTGGATCTTATTAAAATAGGATGCGGGCCTCTCCATTTTCCCGGGTAAGACATATTTCCATTTGATAATTTTTCTAGACCTGTTTGGTTCTGAACAGTGATGATGAGCCGCAGTGTGGCCTTGTTCATTAATATTCAAAAAATTAAGAGTAAAGAGTACCATGGAGACAGCCACTCTCAGTGTTAAGGGCAGAGCCTCATCGACTCACCCTTTCTGTTGGATAAGGTAAGTTTTAAGAGTGTGGTGGTCATGTCCCACAATGCCTTGTCCCTGTATGGCAAACCAGTTAAAAAAATTACATTCATCTAGAGACAGAACTTTTGAAATTTTTGAGAGGTGTAGGCCAGTCCATTATCTGTTCTAAGACATTTGTGTTGTCCCCAAGCACTCCAAGATTCAAGGTAATGTTGAATTACATGTGAGGCTTTTTCTTAGTAGAGGGATCAGTTTTACTGCCCTCTTTTCTCTCTCCCCTTCCTTCTGAATCCCGGGGAGTGCCCTTTTTCTTAGACATATCTTTCTTTTTTTGAGCTCCCATTCTCTCATTCTGTTAGGTTTCTGACATACTGTCCTGAACCTCTTCTATTATTCCCTGTCCCTCCACATTGGCTGGTCAGCAGGTTTTATCCTCTAGACAATTTTTTATCAGCTTCCAAACTTCCTTGGTGCCAATGCATAAGTCTCCCTCTTCATGCTTATGGTCAAGGTCCCTTCCTAGCTTATTCCATAAGGCTACAGTTAGTGACCCCGAATAGGCATACCAGGGAGAAATGCAATCCACCTCCTTAACAAAGTTCTGCAGCATATGAGAGGTGACCTGCAAGTCGCATTGCTTTAGCACTGCCTGTAATGTGGTGATCACTGACTGTGAGGAGCCCATGATAGAGTGAGTGCCTGCAGCTGATCTACACCCGACTTATAGTACTCCTTAAGCAAAGTGAAAGTAAACACAGCGCTCTGCTCCCTCATCTATGGAAGGCTTAGAAGATACCTCAGTGCTGCCACTTATGTATGTCGGACTGACAACACATCATTTTTCAGCACCAGCCCCGATGGACCTCAAATTTCAGCACCAGCCTTGATGGACAGAATAAGAAACAGAATGAGGGCCAGGGCAAACAACATTAGAGCTTCTACTGCCCCTTCCTAGGGTGCATCTAGATTAAGACCGAAATTAAAAGGTATAAGAGGTTCATGAAACTTACCTTTTCCCTGCAGTTCTGAATCCACCCCATCTCCAGGGGTTCTCCTCAAAGCCAGCGATGTTGATTCTGGGTTTCTGGCACCAGATGATCCATGCTACCATCTCGCCAGCAAGAACGCACGCAGGACACTCGGATCTTTCTGCAGTAAAGCTTTAATACATTTTGAGAGATAGATGAACAGCTTCAAGACAGGAGACCCAGAGAGCAGAAATCCCCTTCTTTATATAGGCTGCAAAGTATGGTTAGAAGTAAGGTGGGTGACGTGCACCACCCGAATTGGATGCCCACCATCAGCCTGATGACGCCATGGGACAGGCAGGGCTCAGGTAATGGAAAGATACCATGAGGCCTGAGTGCACTCACCATGAGCAATGGTGACAATGCTGTTGTCAGCACCATCTTGTAATGGCAATCTTGAGGCCGGCTCCTCACATTGGTAGAAGTAATTACAGGGTTTATCTGATCCTGATTTGAATTTGGTACATGATATCTGTCTATATAAGTGTCCATTTTATCCAGATTTTCCAGTTTTGTTGAGTATAGCCTGGTATAGTAGGATCTGATGATATTTCAAATTTACTAAATTTTTGTTGTTATTTCTCCCTTTTCATTTCTGGTTTTGCTAAATTAGATACTGTTCTTGTGTTCTGTATTTAGTCTGTCTAATAGTTTATCTATCTTGTTGATTTTCTCAAAGAACAAGCTCCCAGTTTGTTTGATTATTTTTGTATTGTTCCTTTGTTTCCACTTGGTTGATTTTAGCACTGAGTTTGATTATTTCCTGACTTCAACTCTTTTTGGGTGAATTTGCTTTCTTTTGTTCTATAGTGTTAAGGTGGGTTGTCAACCTACTCCTATATCCTCTCTCCAGTTTCTTTTTAGAAGCATTCAGAGAGAGCTATGAGTGTCCCTCTTAGAGCTATTTTCATTATGTCCCATAACTTGCAGTATGTTGTTGCTACATTTTCATTAAACTCTAAAATGTCTATAATTTAGTTCTATATTTCTTCCTTGACTGTTTTGTCACTGACTAGATTGTTGTACACATTCCACATGTATGTGGGTTTTCAATTATTTATATTATTGTTAAAGATAAGCCTTAGTATGTGGTGATCTGATAGGAAGCATGAAATTATTTCAATAATTTTATATCTGTTGAGGCATGTTTTGTGACTGAGTGTTTGGTCAATTTTGGAGAAGGCATCATGAGGTGCTGAGAAGAAGGGACATTCGTTTGTTTTAGGATAAAATGTTCTATAGATATCAACTAAATGTATTTGTTACATAAATTCTGTGAGTTTCACCGTGTATCTTTTTTGTTTTAGTTTCCAGGATCTGTCCATTAATGAGGGAGGGATGTTGAAGTCTTCCAATATTATTGTGTGTGGTACAATGTGTGTTTTGAGCTTTACTAAAGTTTCTTTTATGTATGTGATGCCATTGCATTCGGAGTATAAATGTTTAGATTTGTGAGTCCATCTTGGTAAATATTAACTTTAATGAATATGAAGTTTCCCTCCTTGCCTTTTTTAATAACTTTGGGTTGAAAGTGAATTTTATTTGATATTAGTATGGCTGCTCCAGCTTATTTCTTGGGATCATTTGCTTGGAAAGTTTTTTTCCGGGCTTTTAGTCTAAGGTAATGTCTGACTTTGTCCTTGGTGTTTGTTTCTGGTATGCTGAATATTGCTTACACATCCATTTTGTTATTCTATGCCTTTTTACTGGTGAACTGAGTCCACTGATATTAAGAGATACTAAGGAAAAGTCCTTGTTGCTTCTTGTTACTTTTGTTATTAGAGTTGGAATTTTGTTCATGTAGCTATCTTATTTTAGGTTTCCTTCAAGTTTTATTTCATGCTTTTTTTCGAGTGTAATTTCCCTCTTTATATTGAAATTGTCCCTTTCTTATCGTTTGAAGTACTGGATGCATTGGTTGATATTGTGTAAATATGGTTTTGTCACAGTATACCTTGTTTTCTCAAGCTAAGTTAAAAGAGTTTTGCTTCATATAGCAGTCTTGACTGTCATTTCTGCTCTCTTACATTCTGTATGACATCTGCCCTAGATATCTGGCTTTCATAGTCTCAGTGGAGAAGTTATGTGTTATCCTGATAGCTCTTGCTTTATATATTGGTAGACGATTTTTCCCTTACTGCTTTTAATATTCTTTCTTTGTTTTGTGCATTTGGTGTTTTGACTATTATATGATGGCAGGATTTTTTTTTCTGGTCCAAATAATTTGGCATTCTGTAGTGTTCTTGTATATTTATGAGCATATCTTTCTTTAAGTTAGGGAAGTTTTTTTTCTATAATATTGGTAAAGATATTCAATGGCCCTATAATTTGGAAACCTTACTTCTCATCTATACCTATACCGGATTTCATGTATGTAATTATGTCATTTCTAAAAAGCTGTTTCAAAAATTCACATGGGCAGTATTTCCTGAGAAATTCAAATCATTAATACTTTATTCCCTTTTACTAATATACCATATTATGTTTCCATTTTCTGTTGTCCATACAGTACAGAGACCAGCATTTGACAAAGATGAGAATATATCACCTCAGGTAGAAACAGATGAAGATATGGTTTAATATTTTCATTTTTTTCCCATTTTGATAGAGTACTTCAAAAGTGGTGTTTGTGATCCCTTAACTGGAGAAGTAGATACAGGAAAAAGAACAATTCAGGGTCAAATGCTCTTATATGAGTAGATCAAGAACAGATTGTGGTCCTTTAGACCTTGTGATCACACAAAGATAGCAACTAGTACAATACAACCACCTGCATGAGATGTACCCAGATATACATACAAAGAAAAGGAGAACCATTATAAAAATAAGAGAGGGACCATTTAGGAAGAAGATGGTTCTCAGCAAAGGTAGTACAGTTATGAAGAAGAGCTGTGGGGTGTAAATGTATGAATTGTTTAAAGTAAGTATTACAGGTTTTTTTTTGGAATTCTACCATGCATTTTATATGGATATGACATTTGATTCAAACCAAATAGTATATATTTATTATAAATAATTGAAATAATTTTCTGTGTAAAGTTTTGTGTGTGGTAGAAAAAATGTCCTACTGTGAGAGTCCAACTTAAAGTATATCTCCCAGTAAGGTAAAGCCCCTAGACATTCCCCAAGCTTGTTTTCCCTGATCTCTGAAAATACAGCTAGGAAGAAGCTCTTTGTACTCTATAGCCAAAAAAAAAAAGCTTTTTGTTTCTATACTTTACAACCAGAGATGCCTGCCTTCCTGTGCCAAGGACAAGGAGATAAAAATTCAGAAAGAACTCACTCCCCACTCCTGCCTTGTAAATTTCACCAAGAACAACAGGAAGAGAAGAACTCTCCTTCCAACATTTCCCAACTCCTCCCAACTCTCCTCCAACTCCTTCCAATTCCTCAGCTATTTGTTAAAAGCCCCTTACTGTCACAGCTCAGTGTCAAACTCCCCTGCCCTGCTAGGCAGAGGGACTTTGTCCTCAGCTAGCTAGTAATAAAACCTATTGCATTTTGCATCAGTTGCGGTTTTCTCTTGGGTCACAGGGGTGCTGGCCAGCTCATCCAGTGACTTGAGAGGAGGCCCAGCTTCCGAGGTCTTACATTTGGGGGCTTCGCCACCAGGATTCGTGGCCTACCCCAATTCTCAGAGACCCTGCTAGGAGGTAGGGTTCTATCTTTGTCTGTATCTTTGTCTCTATCTTTTTCTATAAATTTCCTCTATCTTTGTCTCTATCTTCGTGTGTCAGCTCTGTTTGAATTCACTATTCTCGGTTTGCATTTGTACATGCTCTTGAGAGCAATGAACTCCCTCTCCCAGATGGAAGAGAGTTACTGACAGACATGTGAGGAGAAACCGGCTGCCACCTTTGGGACATCCCAGGAGTTCTGAGGGAGTCCCAGAGATACCTGGAGATCTCCTATCAGGGTGCCAAGTGAGAGTGTGCTCACTCGGCTGTCTGTTTTTGTTACTGGGTGCCAAGTGAGTGTGTGCTCTCTAGACCATCTTATTGGGGCCTGGTCTTGGTTATTGTAATCTTTTTGTGTGTATATATTGGTTTTTCCCCTGTATGTAATTCTGATGATGGGACCAACTATTAGCATGCCCCTTGGACTGACTCTTGTGAACAGGACTGAAATTAAGACTAAGACTCACATTCTCTTGGTGGATGTCTGAAATAGATTTTAGAGAACTTTCTGCACTACTGAATGGCCAGCTTTGATGTTAGTTGGCCATTAGAGGGCACCCTTGGTTTGGTTCTGTTTTCAGCTCTTAAAGTTGTTTTACAGAGGGGACCAGGGTCTCAGCCAGATTGAGTGCCCTACATTCTCATCTAGAAAAAATTAGCACAGGATCCCCCCTCTCCCATCCTGTTTAAAGCCTAGGGTTCAAAAGAATAATCCAGGCTCCCCAGTTCTGGCCCACTGCCATCCAGAGGGAAAAGAAAGAGTTAAATCTGGCACCAGTTGAACTGCAGCCCTCGGTTTCTCCCAAGATCTATCCAGATTTAGAAGAACCTACAAAATGGCACAGCACCCCACCCGCATATTCGCAACTGGTCCCCCCAAGAACTCTCAACAGGGTGCCACTAGATATTTGCGGAGGGACCAGTTGCTAAAGCCCAAGACCAGGGAGCTTGAAGCCCAGAGGGACCAGACTCAACCATCGCACTGCCTTTATGTATTTATGACCCTCATCCAGCGGACCGCAGACAACTGCAGCCCCTTCAGTAATGGCCTTTTTCCTCCTCTGATCTCAATAACTGGAAAGCAAATCACACCCTCCTTCGTGAAAACCCCTCTAGCCTTGCTAATCTAATGGAATCTCTCATATTCTCTCTTCAGCCTACTTGTGATGACTGTCATCAATTTTTACAGGTTCTTTCACCAGAGGAGAAGGAGCGGATTCTGAGAGGAAAGAAAGAGCATGCTGGGAGCCAATTGACTACCAATAAAACTTCTGAAAGAAATAGATGCAGGCTTCCCTCTGACATGTCCTGACAGGACTGACCATATGGAGCAATTGACAATTTTCTGCTGGGCTCTGATAATAGGACTGAAAGGGGCTGGCAGGTGTCCCACCAATTTGGCCAAGGTAAGAGAGATCGTAGAAGTGAAAAAGGAGCCCCCAGCAGTGTTTTTCAAGTACCTCTTAAATGTATAGAAGTGTTACACTACCTTTGACCCTCCTTCAGCGTGCCAGCAGGTGACAGGTGTCATGGCTTCTATAGGGCAGTCTTCTTCTGACATTAGGAAAAGGTTACAGCATCTAGAGTGTCTGAAAACATTATCTTTACAACATCTGTTTAAGGAGGCAGAGAAAGTGTACCATAAGAGAGAGACTGACAAGCCAGCACCAAGGCACATTGGGCTCAGTGTCTGCAGACACCCCTAAGGTCCCCAAAAGACCCTCAATAGGATCATAAGACCTCTGGTGAATGTAACACAACCTCTGCTCCAATCCAATCTCACAGGATCTGAGACTGCATTAATTAGGGAAGCAGAAAAACTGGCCTGACAATGGTCACAAGTCCCTCTCGACTGTGCCAGCACCTGGGCAACATTTTGCGCAGAGTCTGAGGACAGCCCCAAGGTCCTCACAGAAACATCCACGAGATCTTAAGACCTTTAGTGAGTGGAAAACAACTTCTGCTCCAATCCTATCATGCAGGACCTGAGACTGCATTAATTAGGGAGGCAGAGAAACCGGTCTGACCAGGGTCACAAGTCCCTTCCAGTCCAGGACAGCTCTGGGCACCTTGGGGGCAGAGTCTGTGGACAACCCAAAGGTCCCCACAGGACTCTCCATGGGATCTTAGTACCTGTAGTGAGTGGATCACAACATCTGCCAGGAGGAAAGTTGGAACACCAGATATTTGGGCACCTTCTCTGCAAGAGGAGATCTTGCCTGTAGAGAGTACTCTGAACACTGAAACTCAGGAGAAAACAAGTCTCCCAGGTCTGCTGATAGAGGCTAACATAATCACTGAGGAACAAGATATAACCAGAGACAATTATAACAACTAACTCCCGAGATTACAAGATGATGGAAGGCAAACATAAGAATCTTACTAACAGAAACCAAGACCACTCACCGTCATCAGAATTACAGCACTCCCACCTCACCCAGTCCTGGAAACGCCAAAACACCCGAAAAGGTAGTCCCATATTTAAAAGCATATCTCAGGTTGATGGTAGAGGACATCAAGAATGACTTTAATAAATCACTTAAAGAAATAGATGAAAACACTGCTAAATAGGTAGAAGACCTTAAGAGGAAGCACAAAAACACCCTTAAAGAATTAAAGGAAAACACGACCAAACAGGTGATAGAATTGAATAAAACCATCCAAGACCTAAAAAGTGAAGTAGACACAATAAAAAACCCAAAGTAAGTCAACGCTGGAGATAGAATACCTAGGCAAGAAATATGGAACCATAGATGTGAGCATCAGCACCAGAATACAAGAGATGACAGAGAGAATGTCAGGTGCAGAAGATTCCATAGAGAAAATTGGAACAGCAATCAAATAAAATAAAAAATGCAAAAGATCCTATCTCAAACATCCAGGAAATCCAGTACACAATGTGAAGTCCAAACCTACGGGTAATAGGAGTAGATGAGAATGAAGATTTTCAACTTAAAGGGCCAGCAAATATCTTCAAAAAAATTATAAAAAAAAAAACTTGTCAAACCTAAAGAAAGACATGCCCATGAACATAAAAGAAGCCTACAGAATTCCATATAGACTGGACCAGAAAAGAAATTCCTCCTGACACATAATAATCAGAAGAAGAAATGCACTAAATAGAGATATACTGTTAAAAGTAGTGAGGGAAAAAGGTCAGAGAACATATAAAGGCAGGTCTATCAGAATTACACCAGACTTTTCACCAGAGACTATGAAAGACAGAAGATCCTGGACAGATGTTATACAGAAACTAAGAGAACACCAATGCCAGCCCAGTCTATTATACACAGCCAAACTCTCAATTACCATAGATGGAGAAATCAAATTATTTCACGATAAAAAATAAATTCACACATTAACTCTCCATGAATCCAGCATTTCAAAGGATAATAACAGAAAAAAAAGCAATACAAGGAAAGAAACCATGCCCTAGAAAAAGCAAGAAAGTAATCCCTCAACAAACCAAAAAGAAGACAGCCACAAGAACAGAATGCAAACTCTAACAACAAAAATAATAGGAAGCAACAATTACTTTTCCTTAATGTCTCTTAATATCAATGGATTCAGTTCGCCAATGAAAAGACATAGACTGACAAACTGGCTACAAAAACAGGACCCAATAATCTGCTGCTTACAGGAAACACATATCAGGGAAAAAGACAGACACTATCTCAGAGTGAAAGGCTGGAAAATAATTTTCCAAGCAAATGGTCTGAAGAAATCAGCTGGAGTAACCATTCAAATATCGATTAAAATTGATTTCCAACCTAAAGTTATCAAAACATACAAAGAAAGACACTTCATACTCATCAAAGGTAAAATCCTCCAAGAGGAACTCTCAATTCTGAATATCTATGCTCCAAATGCAAGGGCAGTCCCATTCATTAAAGAAAGCTCAAAGCACACACTGCAGCTCACACAATAACAGTGGGAGGCTTCAACAAACCACTTTTATCAATGGACAAATCTTGGAAAGAGAATCTAAACAGGGACACAGTGAAACTAACAGAAGTTATTAAACAAATGGACTTAATAGATATCTACAGAACGTTTTATCCTGAAACAAAAGGATATAACTTCTTCTCAGCACATTATGGTACCTTTTCCAAAATTTACCATATAATTGGTCACAAAACAGGTCTCAACTGATAAAAAAATATTGCAATTGTCCAAAGCATCCTATCAGACCACCATGGACTAAGGCTGATTGATCTTTAATAACAACATAAATAATGGAGAGCCAACATTCACGTTGAAAATGAACAAAAGTCTTTTCAGTGATACCTTGGTCAAGGAAGGAATAAAAAAAGATATTAAAGACATTTTAGAGTTTAATGAAAATAAAGCCACAATATACCCTAACTTATGAGACTCAATGAAATCATTAATAAGAGGGAAACTCATAGATTTGAGTGCCTCCAAAAAGAAACCAGAGAGAGCACATAGAAGCAGCTTGAAAACAAACGAAAAATCTCCAGAATAAAGGAAGCAAATTCACTCAAGAGGAGTAGATGGAAGGAAATATTCAAACTCAGGGGTGAAATTAACCAAGTGGAAACAAGAAAAACTCCTTAAATAATCAACCAAAGAGGATTTGGTTCTTTGAGAAAATCAAAAAGATAGATAAACTCTTAGCTAGCATCCCTTAAGGCACAGAGACAGCATCCTAATTAACAAAATCAGAATTGAAAAGTGAGACATAAAAACAGGTCCTGAAGAAAACCAAAACACCATCAGATCCTTCTACAACAGGCTATACTCAACAGAACAGGATAACTTGGACAAAATGGACAAATTTCGAAAACAGATAACATGTACCCAAATTAAAACAGGATCAAGTTAATGATCTAAACAGTCTCATGTTCCCTCAAGAAATAGAAGCAGGCATTAATAGTCTCCCAACCAAAAAAAAAAAAAAAAAAAAAAAAAAAAAAACAACAAAAAAAGGAACAGATAGGTTTAATGCAGAGTTCTATCAGACCGTCAAAGAATATCTAATTCCAGTTCTGCACAAACAATTCCACAAAATAGCAGTAGAAGGTACTCTACCCAACTCATTCTATGAAGCCACAATTACTCTGATACCTAAACCACAGAAAGTTCCAACAAAGATAAAGAACTTCGGAACAATGGCCCTTATGAATATCGAAATAAAAATTCTCAGTAAAATTATCCCTAATCATATCCAAGAACACATTAAAATTTTCATTCATCCTTACCAAGTCGGTTTTATACCAGGGATACAGGGATGGTTTAATATATGGCAATCCATCAACATAATCCATTATATAAACAACCTTAAAGACAAAACCACATGATCATCTCATTATATGCAAAGAAATCATTTAAGTATATCCAAAACCTATTCTTGATAAAAGTCTTGGAAGGATCAGGAATTCAAGGCCCATACATAAACAGGATAAAAGCAGGTTACAGTAAACCAGTACCCAACATCAAATGAAATGGTATGAAGCTCGAAGCAATCTCACTAAAATCAGTGACTAGACAGGCTGCCCACTTTCTCCCTACCTATTCAACATTGTTCTTGAAGACCTAGACAGAGCAATTTGACAACGAAAGGAGACCAAGGAGATACAAATTGGAAAAGAAGAATTCAAAATATCACTTTTTGCAGATGATATGATAGCATATATAAGTGAACCTAAAAATTCAACCAGAGAAAACCTAAACTTGAAAAACAACGTCGGTGATTTAGCTGGGTATAAAATTAACCAAACATGTCAATGGCCTTTCTCTTCACAAAGAATAAACAGGCTGAGAATGAAATTAGAGAAATATCATCCTTCTCAAAACAGATGCAAAATGCAAGAGGCTTTATTACTAGCTAGCTGAGGACAAAGTCCCTCTGCCTAGCAGGGCAGGGGAGTTTGACACGGAGCTGTGACAGTAAGGGGCTTTTAACAAATAGCTGTACCAAATTCAAATCAGGATCAGATAAACCCTGTAATTACTTCTACTACTGTGAGGAGCCGGCCTCAAGGTCGCCATTACAAGATGGCGCTGACAAAACGATTGTCACCATTGCTCATGGTGAGTGCACTCAGGCGTCATGGTATCTTTCCATTACATGAGCCCTGCTTCTCCCATGGCGTCTTTAGGCTGATGGTGGTCATCCAATTCCGGTGGTGCATGTCCCCCACCTTACTTCTAACCATACTTCGCAGCCTATATAGGGAGGGGATTTCTGCTCTCTGGGTCTCCTGTCTTGAAGCTGATCATCTATCTCTCGAAATGTATTAAAGCTTGACTGCAGAAAGATCCGAGTGTCCTGTGTGCGTTCCTGCTGGCAAGATGGTAGCGTGGGTCATCTGGTGCCAGAAACCCAGAATCAACATCGCTGGCATTGAGGAGAACCCCTGGAGACGGTGTGGATTCAGAACTGCAGGGAAAAGGTAAGTTTTGGAGAGGTATATCTGATCGTGAACCTCTTATACCTTTTAATTTCGGTCTTAATCTAGATGCACCCTAGGAAGGGGCAGTAGAAGCTCTAATGTTGTTTGCCCTGGCCCTCATTCTGTTTCTTATTCTGTCCATCAAGGCTGGTGCTGAAATTTGAGGTCCATTGGGGCTGGTGCTGAAAAATGAGGTGTTGTCAGTCCGACATACATAAGTGGCAGCACTGAGGTATCTTCTAAGCCTTCCATAGATAAGGGAGCAGAGCGCTGTGTTTACTTTCACTTTGCTTAAGGAGTACTATAAGTCGGGTGTAGATCAGCTGCAGGCACTCACTGTATCATGGGCTCCTCACAGTCAGTGATCACCACATTATAGGCAGTGCTAAAGCAACGTGACCTGCAGGTCGCCTCCCATATGCTGCAGAACTTTGATAAGGAGGTGGATCGCATTTCTCCCTGGTATACCTATTTGGGGTCACTAACTGTAGCCTTAAGGAATAAGCTAGGAAGGAACCTTTACCGTAAGCATGAAGAGGGAGACTTATGCATTGGCACCAAGGCAGTTTGGAAGCTGATAAAAAACTTTCTAGAGGATGAAACCTGCCGAACAGCCAATGTGGAGGGACAGGGAATACTAGAAGAGGTTCAGGACAGTATGTCAGAAACCTAACAGAATGAGAGAATGGGAGCTCAAAAAAAAAAAAAAGAAATACATGTCTAAGAAAAAGGGCACTCCCCGGGATTCAGAAGGAAGGGGAGAGAGAAAAGAGGGCAGTAAAACTGATCACTCTACTAAGAAAAAGCCTCACATGTAATTCAACATTACCTTGAATCTTGGAGTGCTTGGGGACAACACAAATTTCTTAGAACAGATAATGGACTGGCCTACACCTCTCAAAAATTTCAAAAGTTCTGTCTCCAGATGAATGTAATTTATTTAACTGGTTTTCCATACAGGGACAAGGCATTGTGGGACATGCCCATCACACTCTTAAAACTTACCTTATGAAACAGAAAGGGTGAGTCGACTGAGGGTGGCCGTCTCCATGATACTCTTTACTCTTATTTTTTTGAATATTGATGAACAAGGCCACACTGCGGCTCATCGTCACTGTTCAGAACCAACCAGATCTAGAGAAATGATCAAATGGAAATATGTCTTAACCAGAAAATGGAGAGGTCCGCATCCTATTTTAATAAGATCCAGGGGAGTTATTTGTGTCTTTCCACAGGAAGAAGACAAAACTCTTTGGGTTTCAGAATGCCTCATCTGAATGATCTCCCCTCCAGAAGATGTGGACAAAAGAGGGAATACTGAAACAACGATGCATACTGACCCTTCTACTGCAGATCCTGGTTCCAAGTGTATCAGGGGAATTGTGTTGGGGTATTATGTCCACCTTTCCCCTGCATGCCTGTCATGCACAGTGCACAAGTTTTTCCACATTTCTTTACTATTGATAAAGAGCTGGGACTTGCCTTTTTATCATTAGATGGGCAAATTCAGGCTCTGATGGAAAAAAAAAAAACTTTTCCCTCAAAGGAAGCCTGTGCTTTGTAATGATCTCTGACTTGAAAGACCTACGCCAGTGTATATCCTTATATAAACAATCAGTGGCCTGGCTGAAAGCTGCTGTTGGGGAACCCACTCTGAAATAATAGCTAATGCCTTGATAATCCAAGGCTGGTGGCCTAGTCATAAATCCAGGAAAGCTCTGCCCCAGCAACCCAGAATGGCACCCTTTTGTAAAGGAAGATCCTTGGAGGACTCCATGCTTCCTTGGACTTGGTTCCAGACCAGAAAACCCTCTTGGGTGGTTGAAGGATTATTTTTTTCCTTTTCCTCATACATAAGTGTAGAGACTAATGAAATCCTTTCTGGACATGAAATTAACTTCATGGATCCTGATCGGACAGATGCTAACCCTTTTAGTCAATGGTTACTTTGTTGGATTAATGAGAGCTGTACCGATCTTTCACCTATGGCCATGATTGGAGGTGGATATAGTGAAAAGGGCCAAATGGGTTTTGAGTAATAGGGCACTTTGAGTGCTGGTTTGGGGTCATTCGATCGGTCCTCCTCTAATACTAAATATAAAGAATTTAAAAGGGTAAATTATACTGTCATCCCGGTTTTTGTTTGACCCCCTTTCTGTGGGTGGTAAGTAATAAAAGTTTAAATAGTAATCAATTAGAGTTAGATTGCTTGCTTAATGAAAGTTTCTATACCCTTTGTTGGGATGCTACTAAGTATCCATTTGCTTTGGTTACACATGTGCCTAGATTTGTTCCAGTTCCTGTGGAAGCCTCTAGAATTTAAGCTTATTTAGAGAAAAGAGAGATTTTGAAATCTCTGCTATTATAGTTGGCTTGGTAGCAACAGCAGCAGTAGCTGCCTCTGTCACTGTTTCGGCCCTTGCCTTGTCTGCTACGGTTCAGACAACACAAACCATAAAATAACCTTTTGGCAAGAGTGACATTGGCCCTGAAAAGGCAGGCCATGGCCAACTCCCAGATACAGAGAGGCCTCATGTTGGTAAACCAACGAAAGATCTGGTCCAAGAGCAGGTTTATATTCTGTGGCAAATGGCTCAGCTAGGTTGCAAACATAAGCTGCCTAGTGTCTGTATCACCTTAGGACAATTTGAGAATTTTCCAAGAGCAGCTAACCTGTCAAAGGCTTTGTCTCGTTATTTGTTACAGAATTGGACCATAGAATTTGAACAGACATTCCGTGAGCTGAGGATCACCATCTTATAAGTCAATTCGACATGTCTTCACCTGTCATTGATGGAAGGATTTTCTACCTAGATTTCTGCAGCATTCTCCTACTTCAAGCAATGAGTGGTGGTGGGTTTGTTTGGAGTTGCTGTGTACGTTGGAGTACTGCTCCTACTATGGATGATCTGCAAACTTAAAGCCAAAACAAGGAGGGACAGGATGGTAGTAACCCAGGCTCTTGTTGCTTTGGAGCATAGTGTCTCCCCCGATATATGAATATCGATGATACCCAAGCAATAAGGTTGCTGGCCATCTAGCTCCACAAAACCCTGAGGTGAGTCTTGCTGCATGGGGTGGAGCGGGTGTGTTTTAACAGCCCAGGAGAGTTGTGAGGCTAAGCACTGCACTGGAATGACTTTGTGGTCTAATTTGAGCTTCTTCCTGGGAGATATGTCATCTTTCAAGAAGGTTGAGTGTCCTAGTGTCCTTCCTCCAGGAAAGACGACATGGGAGCTGACCAAGATTCCTCTGGGTGACGAGCCTGGGAGGAGGTTTTGTATAAGGATCCTATGCTTGCACACTTGGGATTTGACCTCTATCTCCACTCTCAGTACTGGGTGGCCTGTTGCTTCTAACATAAAAGAAACGGGTGAGATGTGAGGAGCCGTCCTCACGGTCACCATTACAAGATGGCGCTCACAACACCATTGTCATCATTGCTCGTTTGAGTGTGCACAGGCGTCATTGTATCTTTCCATTACCTGAGGCCTGCCTCTCCTATGGCGTCATCTGGCTGATGGTGGGCAGCCAATCCCGGTGGTGCACGTCTCCAACAATACTTCTAACCATACTTCACAGCCTATATAAGGGAGGGGTTTTCTGCTCTCTCCTGTCCTGAAGCTGATCATCTATCTCTCGATATGTATTAAAGCTTTACTGCAGAAGGATCCGAGTGTCCTGTGGGTGTTCTTGCTGGCAAGAATGTAGTGTGGGTCATAACACCCCTAAAGAACTAGAAGCAATCGTTAATAGTCTCCCAACCAAAAGTAAGACCAGGATCTGATGGGTTTAGTTCAGAATTCTATCAGATTTCATGGAGACCTAATACCAATACTCCTCAAACTATTATGCAAAATTAAAATAGAATGAACACTATTTAATACGTTCTTTGAAGCAAGATTACAACTATACTCAAACCATACAAAGACCTAATGAAGAAAGGACTCTTTATACCAATTTCCATTATGAATATCGGTGCAAAAATACTAAATAAAATCGTTTCAAAACGAGTCTGAGAATACATCAAAAAGATAATCCATCATGATCTAGTTGGCCTCTTTCTTATGATGCAGGGAGAGTTTAATATCAAAATTCCATCAATTAAATACATTATAGAAAAAAAAAACCAAAGAAACAACAAAACTCAACTACAAAAAACACATGATCATCTGATTAGATGCTGAGCAAATAGTTGGATAAATACAATGCCCATTCAAAATAAGTCCAGGAAAGATCAGGAATTCAAGGCATACACCTAAACATAAAAAAAGAAGAGAAAGCCCAGGATTTAACTTTAGTCTAAATGGTCAGAAACAGGAAGGAATCCCACTAAAATCTGGGACTGGACAAGGCTGCCCGCTATCTCCCTGCCTATTCAATAGAGTACTTGAAATCCTAGCCAGAGCAATTATACAAAAAAACGAGAACAGATGAATGCAAATTGGAAAGGAAGAAGTCAAAATGTCTCTATTTCCAGAAGATATGATAGCATGTATCTATGACCCCAAAAATTTCAACAGAGAACACCTAATCCTGATACACATGTGTTTTACAAATTGTATCTTATATCTCGGGTATACTAAGTTTCTGGGCTAATATCCACTTATCAGTGTGTAAATGTCATTTGAGTTCTTTTGTGATTGTGTTACCTCACTCAGGATGATGCCCTCCAGGTCCATCCATTTGCCTAGGAATTTCATAAATTCTTTTTTTAATAGCTGAGTAGTACTCCATTGTGTAAATGTACCACATTTTTTGTACTCATTCCAATGTTGAGGGGCATCTGAGTTCTTTCCAGCCTCTGTCTTTTATAAATAAGGTTGGTATGTACATAGTGGAGCTTGTGTTCTTCTTACCGGTTGGGACATCTTCTGGATATATGCCCAGGAGTGGTATTGTGGGATCCTCTACTAGTACCATGTCCAAATTTCTGAGGAACCGCCAGACTGTTACAGAGACAAAGTTTGGAGCTGAGACAAAATGATCAACCATCTAGAGACTGCCATGTCCATCCATCACATAATTAGCAACCAAACGATGACACCATTGCATACACTAGCAAGATTTTGCTGAAAAGACCCAGATATAGCTGTCTCTTTTGAGACAAGGCTGGGGCCTAGCAAATACATAAGTAGATGCTCACAGTCAGCTATTGGATGGAGCACAGAGCCCCCAATGGAAAAGCTAGAGAAAGTATCCAAGGAGCTAAAGAGATCTGCAACCCTGTTGGTCCAATAACATTAGGAACTAACCAGTACCCCGAAGCTCTTGACTCTAGCTGCATATGTATCAAAAGATGGCCTAGTCGGCCATCACTGGAAAGAGAGGCCCATTGGACATGCAAACTTTATATGCCACAGTACAGGGGAATGCCAGGGATAAATAAAATGGAAATGCATGGGTAGGGAAGTGGGAGGAGAGGGTGTGGGGACTTTCGAAATGTATATTCTAAGTGTAATTGAGGAAAATATGTAATAATAAAAATATTAACAAAATAAATAAATAAGCCTGGTATGAACATCATAGAGAATGAATTCTTATTACTCATCGGAACATTTTCTTTGTATTTGCCCAGGAGAGGTGTTGCTGGTCTTCTGGTAGTACTATGTCAATTTTCTGAAGAACCACCAGACTGGTCCAGGTCTCTGCCAAGTGTATTCTGCAAAGGCCCCAGACATCCGGTCACTTTCCAGGCCAGAGGAAAGGGGGTCTGCCCCGTGCATCTTGGTTCTGAGACCCTGCCAGGTGTATTCTGCACATGTGACAGTACGGACTACAAAATGCAAAAGCTTCTGGGAGAGGCTGGAGCCACAGAGCTTCTAAGGCAGCCCCCTTTTCGGGCCCCAGACAGCTGGCCACTGTCCTGGCCAGAGGAAAGGGGTCTGCCCAGTGCGGGAGTGCTTTGACTAAGCATCAGCAGCAGATATATTGGTTCCAGGACCCAGTCGAGAGTATTCTGCTCAGGCCCCAGACATCTGGCCACTTTCCCAGTCGGAGGAAAGGGGTCTGCCCAGTGCAGGAGTGCTTTGCATGACCATCAGCTGCCGACATCTTGGTTCCAGGACTCCTCTGAGAGTATTCTAGTCATGTGAGAGTGTAGAATACAGAAGCTAACACCTTCTGGGACAGGCCAAAGCAACTCAGCTTCAGGACAGGTCCTGTTTTGGGCCTTCATCTTTGGCCAGGAGGGAGGTCTTAAGGCCATATATCTGTGCACCTTCCCTGTGAGATTAGAGCTTGCCTACAGAGAGTGCTCTGACCACTGAAACTCAGAGGAGAGAGCAAGTCTCCCATGTCTGCTGATAGAGGCTAACAAAATCACCTGAAGAACAAGCTCTAACCAGAGACAACTATAACAACTAGCTGAAGAGATTTCTAGATGGCAAAAGCCAAATGTAAGAATTGTACTAGCAGAAATCAAGACCACTCACCATCATCAGAACACAGCACTGCCACCCCACCTAGTCCTGGTAACCCCAACACAACCGAAAAGCTAGACCCGGATTTAAAAGCATATCTCATGAAAATGGTAGAGGACATCAAGAAGGACTTTAATAATTCACTTAAAGAAATACAGGAGAACACTGCTAAAGAGTTACAAGTCCTTAAATAAAAACAGGAAAACAGAACCAAACAGGCAGAGGTCCTTAAAGAAAAACAGGAATACACATCCGAACAGGTGATGGAAATGAACAAAACCATACTAGACCTAAAAAGGTAAGTAGACACAATAAAGAAAACACAAAGTGAGGCAACGCTAGAGATAGAAACCATAGGAAAGATATTTGGAACCATAGATGCAAGCATCAGCATCAGAATACAAGACATGGAAGAGAGAATGTCAGGTGTAGAAGATTCCATAGAGAACATCAGCACAACAATCAAAGAAAATGCAAAATGCAAATGGATCCTAACTCAAAACATCCAGGAAATACAGGACACAATGAGAAGACCAAACTTACAGATAATAGTTGATGAGAATGATGTTTTTCAACTTAAAGGGGCGGCAAATATCTTCAAAATAATTATAGAAGAATACTTTACAAACCTAAAGAAAGAGATGCTCATGAACATAAAAGAAGCCTACAGAACTCCAAATAGACTGGACCAGAAAAGAAATTCCTCCCAACACATAATAATCAGAACAACACATTCACTAATAAAAGATAGAACATTATAAGCAGTAAGGGAGAAGGGTCAAGTAACATATAAAGGCAGGCCTATCAGAATTACACCAGACTTTTCACCAGAGACTAGGAAAGCCAGAAGAGCCTGAACAGATGTTATACAGACACTAAGAGAACTCAAATGCCAGCCTGGGCAAAATCTCAATAACCATAGGTGAGGAAATCTATGTATTCTATTTCTCCTTCCCTGTGTAATTTGTTGACAACTTTATAAAGTATTATAACTATCTATCCTAAAATTTAACATTTTTTGTTTCATATTATTAATCAGTAGTTTGAAATACGTACTTATTATGGCACTACCCAATGCAGATAGAAAATATTCATGATTATTATTTTTTAAACAATATTGTGTATTTATGTTTAGGTAGGCATGAAATTATTAGGACAAAGTATTCTGTCCTCGTTCTAAAATCAGTTCTAGGTAACAGTAAAATAGTTCCTATGATCTAGAAGTAAACACAGAAAAATAGACAACAGGAAAGTTACTTTAAACCTAGATGATATATATTTACACAGTATATTTCAAATGAGTCACTAATCTTGTTTTCAGGGATCAAAGATGTGTAATCTGCTTGATTACTTTCTCTGCTAGTAGCATAAACAGAACTTTCTGCCACTATATAACAGCAAGCCCTAAGAATTAACTTTCGAGTTTGGTTATAATTTTATTTATTCATGTTCTATTACTCGAGTATGTGGTTTCTTCAGAAAGTGTTGTAGTATCAAGTTTTGGACTGTAACCTAGAGTAATACCACTTAACTGTAATATTTTAAATAAACTTCCTAAATTGTGGCATTCCGTAAGGGAATAACAGACATAATCCTATCCTCATGCTTACCTAAACTTGTAATCTCTAATGTTTCCTCCTCCTATTATGTTGCATGTGTTCTGTCATTCCCTCCTTCCATAAAGGCTTCATCCTTTCTTCCATGCCATGTGCCACTTTGGGGTTCCTTATCTCCACAGATACTCCAAGTTAAACATAAAATCTAAAAGTTGAAGCTAGACCAAATGTGATTACAGACACGTAGCATTTCTCTTTATAGGCCTGACTTAACGCATTTACTATATAGTATTTTCAAGTTCCATATACTCTCTAGCAAATTTAGTTACAACTGATTGCATCTCCTTGATAATTTGAAAACAAAAGCAACAAAATGACTGATCAAGTATCACTAGATAACCATGCTATCTTTTCTACACTCAAGTTGATATAGGTGAGTCACCAGTTAGTTCTATTTTTAGATATTTTAAGCAAATTCCACACTGATTTTATCCTGGATGTACCAACGTAAGCACCCACCAGCAGTAGAGCTGTACTTTATTCCCACATCGCTAATGCTTCTTGAATTTTGTTTTCCTGATTGTACTCATTCTTCAATGGATGAGCTAGAATTTAAGTTTGGAGAAAAAAAAGAGCACCAGAAAATTTTTTGTGGGAGCCATAGCTAGTGTTGAAAGATATAAGGAGTAATGTAATAAAGGGAATTGTTTCCTCGAGATGAGTATCCACCAAGCTAATCCTGCAACTTGTGCAAAGAAATGTCCTAAGGATTTGTCTGTTTATAGCAGAAAAACAACATATCAAATTTATGAAAAAGTATTCAAGGAAGCAGGCAGGTTCTATCTTAAGCATGCAAAAGAACTTGGCAACATCCACCATGTAGTTCTTTCGTCAGATTAATGAAGGATACAGAAGTAAAAGAGCCATGGAGTCTTCCTACGTGGTTATGGAAAGCCAATGCGGGGATCCAGGTTGCAGCGAAGTGAATAGATGCCTAGAGGGGCTTTTTGTTAAGGTATGAAAGGGAAGCCTATATTGTGATGTAAGAAGGTCCACAGCTGTGGGATATCTCTCAAAGAAAGCTACAAACAAAGAATGGAACCAAACCAAGACAGAAAATATATTGTAGTCATGAAACTAGATATGAAGAGATTTTTAAGCCACAATGTACATAAATTTAGGATTTGGGGTATATGATTGTAGTTGTATATGGAATTTTATCTCATGTTAAGCATGATTATGCCCTGGAAATTCATATACTTTATTTGCAGTTGTATATTGGATATTGGATACTATGCTAGGCATAACTATTGCTTTCCTTTGGAATATAACATAATATAAGTACATATGATTGTATGTGTTATTGACAAGAGGTACACTTATGATGGCTAGTCTTGGTTGTAACCCTGATAATATTAGGAATTCACCAAAACTCTGGGAATTTGTTGCACCTGTGAGGAATTTTTTTTTCCTGCTTTGATTATGTGAGATAGGAAGACCAACCCCAAATATAGATCCTTTGTTCTGTTGTAGAAACAACTCTACACTATATATATCATTGATGTTAGTTTTTTAATAAAAGTGTGTAGCTAGGACTAAATTCTAGTAGTTTCAATCAAGATAGTTTTTATGATCTTACACTGTTTCTGTCTTTTATTACAGTGTTTTCTGAACACTGAGGTAGAGATTTGATGGTGACCTCCCTTGTAGGACTGAATGTTAGAAGGTCCCTCAGGCTTTGCATATTATCTGGCTGCAAGTCTCTGTATTTGTTTACATCTGCTGCATGAGTTTACTTCAGTGATGATGAATGAGCAAGATACAGATCTGTGAGTATAGCAAAATGTCAACAGGAGTCATTTAACTGCTATACTCCTTTAGTAGAATAGTAGTATTTGATCTTTCTCTTGATCCCTGCCATTTCTAGTTTCAGGTTCTTGGCCATTCAAGCATTGTTGAGTATGGATTCCACTTAATGATATCTGTGATTGTATATGCTTGGCACAGGGAATGACACTATTAGGAGTTGTGGTCTTGGAGTAGGTGTGTCACTATAGGTGTGGGCATAATACCTTCATCTTAGCTTTAGGAAGTCAGTCTTCCATTAGCAGCCTTACAGATGAAGATGTAGAACTCTCAGCTGTGCCAAATCTATGCCTGTTTGGATTCTACCATGTCCCACCTTGATGATAATGGACTGAACATCTGAACCTGTAAGGTAGCTCCAATTAAATGTTGTCCTTTATAAGGCTTGCCTTGGTCATAGTGCCTGTTCACTGCAGTAAAACCCTAACTAAGACAGCATCTTTAGAGCCTCTTTGTCTAAGAAAGTTAACTTTGGGTATTTTGTTTGTTTGCTTTCCTATCATACAGGTTCTTTGTGTATATTATGTTTTCTGTTTTGGGGTTTTGATTAAATGGAGTATGTGAATGTGTGTTTCTGTATCTATATATTTTGTGTGTGTGTGTGTGTGTGTGTGTGTGTGTGTGTGTGTGTGTGTGTGTGTGCATTTGTTTATTTTCTTTGGTTGTTTTGTCCTATTCAGTTTGTTTGGTTTATTTCATTAGTATTCTTTAGATAACTATTTGTTTCCTAAAAAGTGACAGACAGTAGGAATCTGGATTAGAGAAGAAGTGGAAAGGAACCTGAAGGAGTTACTGTTAGGGGAAACTGTAATCAGAAAATACATCTCAAATATAGCTTCCCCTCCCTCCTCTTCTTGAAGTCCTTCCCAGGAGCTCACCTTTTCCAATGCATTCCTCCTCTCTTTCTCTTCAGAATAGGAGAGACCTCCCATGTATATAAAACTGCCTTGTCATATCAAATTACAGACTAGGAACATCCTCTCCTATTAAAGCTAGAAGGGGCAGCTCAATCAGCTGAAAATATCTTAAAGGCAGGCAACAGAGACAGGGAGAGACTGTTCTCACATTGTTAAGGGTTCCACATGAATCCAAAGCTACATAAATTTTACATATGTGCAAAGGGCCAAGGTCATTCTCATGAATGCTACCTTGTTGTCTCAGTGTCTGTGTGGCCCCAAGAACTCAGGTAAGTTGATTCTGTGAGTTTTCTTGTGGTTTCCTTGACCTCCTTGACTCCAGTAAACCTTCTTCCTTTTTCACATATTCCCTAAAGTCAAATGAAATTTTGGCTGTGGTTCTTGCATATGCCTCCATCAATTGCTAGTTGAAGTCTTTCTCATGACAGTTAGGCTAGACTCCTATTTGCCAGTATAGCAGAACATTGTTAACAATATCAAGGATGTGCTCTATTTCTTGGCATATGTCTCAAGCTGGTCCAGTCATTGGTTGGCCATTCCCTCAATATTTGTTCTAACTTTACCCCTGCACATCTTGTAGGCAGGAGAAATTGGATGATGAAATTTTTATAGTAGGACTGGTCTCCCATTCCCTCCATTGAAAATCTTGCCTGGCTACAGGAGACGGACATTTCAGGCTTCACATTACCCATTGCAAGGAGGGTTAGTTACTGTTACCCTCAATTCACTCTCTTAGATTCTGAGGAATTTCTATTTCTGTAGGTTTCTAGCTCATTCCAACGATGAATTCCCCCAATCCAGTTGTCTCTTCCAGTACTCCCTCCCTCAATTCTTTCCCCTCATGATCCTTCTGGTTTTCATCCAAACACCAACTCTTGTCCAGTGCTAGTCCCATGTCCAATGAAAATGCCTAGACTATATTCCAATCTCAGTGAGATATCATTTTTGGCATCTTGTGATTACAACATGGTTATCTTTTATAATCAGTACCAACTTATATGTGAATATGTACAATGTTTGCCTATGTGGGTCTAGGTTACCTCACTCATGGTGATATTTTCTTGTGCCATCTATTTTTTTTTGTACAAATTTCAAATTGTCTTTGTTTTTAATAGCTGTGAAGTATTCCACTGTGTAAGTGTACCACATTTTCTTTATTCTTTTTTTGATTGAGGGATATCTAGGTTGTTTCCAGTTTCTGGCTATTATGAATAATGTCTCTATGAACATAATTGCGTAAGTACTCTTATGGTGGTAGGATGGAGTTTCCTTTTGGTATATACCTAGGAGTGTTATAGCTGTTTTTCTTTTTTCTTTTTTTTTTTTTTGGTTTTGTTTTGTATTGTTTTGTTTTTTGTTTTGTTTTTTTGTTTTTTGTTTTTTTTTGTTTTTTTTTTGTTTTGTTTTTGATACAATTACTCCCAATTTTCTGAGACGCCACCAAATTTATTTCCAAAGTTGTTGTACAAGTTTACATTCGTAGCAGTAATGAAGGAGTCTTCCATTACTTCCACAACCTCAACATAATGTGCTGTCCTTCCTTGACTTTTTTGATAACTTTGTTTTGGAAGTCGATTTTGTTTGATATTAGAATGGCTACTCCAGCTTTTTTCTTCAGACCATTTGCTTGGAATATTGTTTTCTAGCCTTTTAGTCTGATGTGTTGTCTGTCTTTGTCCCTGAGGCAGAATGTGCTGTCATTTAAGTCTTAGATATTAGCCATTTTGATGTTTGTAAGATAAAATATCAGAATCATATCAATTTGCATTTACCTTATGACTAAGGATAATGAGCATTTCTTTAAGTGCTTCTCAGCCATTAGATTCCTCTATCAAGAATTCTTTGCTTAGCACTGTTCCCCATTTTTAATGTATTATTAGCTTTGTTGATGTTTAATTTGTTGAGTTCTTTATATATTTTGGATATCAACATTCTGTCAGATATAGTGTTGGTTAAGCAATTCTGTAAGCTGACATATTGTTCTATTGGCAGTGCCCCATGCCTTACAAAATATTTTCAGTTTAATGAGGTTTCATTTATCAATTGTTGATCTTAGTGGCTGAACTACTAGAGTTCTGTTTAGGAAGTCATCTTCTGTGCCAAAGATTTCAAGGTTATTCTCCACTTCCTTTTTTGTCAGATTTATTATATCAGGGTTTCTTGATCAGATCGTTGATCCATTTGGACTTGACTTTTGTGCAGGGTAATAGATATGGATCTACTTGTAGTATTCTAAAAGCAGATATCCATTACTACCAGCATCATTTGTTGAAAATGTTTCATCTATTCCACTGTAGAGTTTTGGCGTCTTGTTAAAATCAAGTGTTCATAGGTACAGATTCACTTCTGTGTCTTCACATCAATTTATTGATCAACCTATCTGTATTCATGCCAATACCATGCAGTCTTTATCGCTTCTTCTCTGTAGTACAGCTTGAAACTGGGGATAGGGAACTGGGGGAAGCCAACAGAAAGTTCCAGATTCCAGGATACAAGAGGATAACAGGACCCTACGGGGATGACATTAGGTGAAATCCCTAACAAAGGGGAGAGAGTACCTGTAGAAACCATATCCAGAGGTTAGGAATTGGGTCTGGTTGAAATATGGGTCCCCTACCATTTTCAAAAATTTTTACCCAAAATTGTTCATGTTGAAAGGAAATACAGGGAAAAAGAGTAGAGCATAGTCTGAAGGAAAAGCCATTCAGAGCCTGCCCCACACGGGGATATATCCCATATGCAGCCACCAAGCCCAGGCACTATTGCTGATGCCAACAAATGCTTGCTGAGAGGAGCCTGATATAGAAGTTTCCTGAGAGGATTTGCCAAATCCTTACTGATACAGATGTGGATGCTTGCTGTCAACCATCAGAATGAGCTTTGGGACCCCAATGTAGAAGTTAGGGGAAGGACTGAAGGAGCTGAAGAGGTTTGCAATATCATTGGAAAAACAACAATATCAACCAACCAGACTCCTCAGAGCTCCCAGGAACTAAAGCTTCAACCAAATAAAACACATTGAGGGACCCATGGCTCCAGGTGCACATGTAGCAGAGGATGGCCTTATCTGGCATCAATAGGAAGAGATACTGTTTATAGGAAGTATACAGTTTATTTTCAGTTAATTTTGCATCATGTCACTTATGTATACTACTGTATCTGAATAGCAATAGTTTGACTTTTTTCTTTTCAATTTGTATAGCTTGATCTTCTTCCTTTCTTTATTGTTGTTGCTAAAACTTCAGGTGCTATACAGAATAGATATAGAGAATATATACTTTTACCATATTATTGCTTTTTAGGGAATTTTTTTTCTCTCCATATAATTTGATATTGGGTGTCAGCTTTCAATGTATTGGCTTTATTATGTTCAAGCTTGTGACATGTATCCCTCATCTCTTTAAGAATTTATCATCAAGGGGTGTTGGATTTTGTTGGAGTCTTCTTCAACATTGACTATGATAATCTTGTGGTATTCTTTTTCCTTTTAGTTTGCTTACATGGTAGATTACATTGAAAGAGTTTGGTATGTTGATCCATCCCTGCATATGTAAAATGAACACTACTTCATCATAGGGGTGATATTTTTCATATATCTTTGAATTTTGTTTACAAGTATTTTATTGAGAATTTTTAAATCGATGTCTATAAGGGCAATTGGTCCGAAATTCTCTTTCTTTGTTGAGTCTTTGTGTGACTTGTCTCACATTGACTGTATTCCCATAAAGTAAATTTTGTCAATTTTCCTTCTGTTTTTATCTAGTGAAATAATTTATGTATCAGTATTAGTACTTTTTTGAAAGTATGGTATAATCCTGATCTAAAACCATCTGACCTTGTCTGGATTTGTTTGGGAGATATTAAATGATAGGTTATATTCCCTTTGGCTATAGGACTATTCAAGTTGATCTTGATTCAGCTTTACCAAATTGTATCTATTGAGAAAATTTTCCTATTTTTTTTTTCTATTTTTGTTTTCCATGTTTCTGGAGTACGGGGTTTGAAGTGAAACCCAATAATCTCGGTGTCTGTTGTTATGTCTTCCTCTTCATTTCTAGTTCTGTTAATTTGTATTCTTTCGCTCCCTTTCTTTTATTTAGTTTTGAAAGAAGGTTTGTCCATCCTGATGATTTCCTCAAAGAACCAAATATTTGTTGCCTGATTCTTTGTCTTGTTCTCTTTGATTTATTTATTGATTTTAGTTTTGATTTTGATAATTTCCTGCTGTCTTTTTATCTTTGGTGGCTGTGCTTCTATTTGTACCAGAGCTTTCTGACATGCTGTTAATTGGTGAGTATGAGATCTCTAAAATTTTTTATGAAGACACTCATAATTATGATCCTTCATCTTAGCTCTGTTTTCATTGTATCCCATTTACTTGGAGTTTTGTGCAATTCATTGAATTCCAGAAAATCTTTAATTCCTCTTTCCTTTTTAAATTTCCTTGTAATTGCCCTGATGGTTGAAAGCTGATGGCTTCTGGAAACTTAAAACTTTCTGGCTTATTTTGTGGTTAAATTTGCCCACCTTTGATGATTAATACCTGTGGTTTAATAGTGGAGTATTGAGTTAGGACACAGTGCCTTCCTTGCTCAGTGCTAAAAGTTCTTTAACCTTGTGTAGCCAGAGAAATTCACATTCACAAGAAAAAGTACTCACTTCAAAAGAAGGCTTTAGACTTCATTTCTAGGAGAGAGAGAAAAGCGGGAACCTATTTCCTATTGTATTCAATTCTTACACTTTTTCATGATACATGATCGTATGGTATTCCAAGCTTCTATTTCATAAAAGGTACTAGCAAGTTCACAACATTACTACAAGTCAATAAATCAAATAAGGAATGTCAGGAAGAATGTTACCTGCAAGTCCATTGTGATTGGTTATTAATTATATATTCATTAGCTGCTAGTAACTCCACAAGTTCATACAAGTTTTAACTAAATTTTATGTCAAGGGGGGTCAATCATCTGCCCAGTGTCTCATTCATTTTGAAGTTTTGTACAGATACATCTAGTCAATATTTTATCTTTTGTCTTTGAACGTCCTAGAAATTGTTGATTCTCAGTTTGTGAAAATACTTATCAGATAATGCATTCACATCTATCATAGAAGTAATAGTTTCTCTGATTATAAATTTGTTTTAAGCCTTCATTTTATCCTAATGCAATTAGTCTTTGACACAAGAAGTCTTACAGAACTTCAACTGCAGCTTTTCAATAAAGAGCTCAAAATTACTTATGTACATTTAGTAATTCTATAAAATTATATAAAGTAGTAAGAAATCATTAATTTACTTACATAGCATTACTACAAGAGAGTACATGTTTGTTGATCTGCATCCAATAGGATGCGCTATATGCCAGGGAAAATTATACTCTAGAATACTTAGAGGAATGATCGATTCCTCAAATGAAATGTATGAAGGCCTTGCAATTCAGAGATCCATCACATCTGTCCAAAATGTTGGACAATCTTCAGAAAGTCACTCATTACATTTTCTCTCTCCTAGCGACTTTTTTCATTCGTTATTGTTTCTATTTCCACTTTCAGGTCTTAAACAGTTTATTCAATTACTTCACCTGTTTCATTGTTCATGCCTCTATTTCTTTAAGGGACTTATGTAGTTCTTCTTTAAAGACATCTACCATCTCCATAAAATTGGATTTAAGATCATTTTCTTGTGCTTCATTTATGATGGAACAGCCAGAGTATTCTACAGTAAGGCATCTGTGGCTAAGTGCTGTCAGGTTTCCCAAATTGTTGTAGAGTGTGTTCTTAGATTTTCCTCTAGCTACTTGAATTTTGAGATTATTATAGGTTTATATATTGATTTCTACATATGTAATTGTCAGATACATGGATTTTTGTTTTGTTTTGTTGATGTTTTTATTCCCTTGGTCTCTGTTTCCTCCAGGTTTTCTGGTCTTAATGCCTTGGGGTTTTAGTGACCAGGAAGTCTTCAGGTCCAGGAGGGTGTATTTGCTGAGAGTTTTGTGACTTCTCTGTCTTCTGAGGTTTTGGGTGTCAACATTTTGGGTTCCATAGGTAGGGCCTCCAAAAAAAAAAAAAAAAAAAGAAGCAGAGATATTCAGCTCAAGCTGTGAGAAGGAATATGGAGTCAGGTCATGGGTTGCACTTTATAGTTGTTCAAAATACTTGAAGGGGAGTTGGTGAGCCTAGAGCCTAGAGTGGAATGTTAGCTGGGGTGCCTGAAGTTAGTCTAGACTTTTTATTTATAATTTCAGCAAACATCAATATTAATCAAAGAGTGTGTAGAAATTATTGTGTGTAAAAAATGCCACAGAACTTGAAACGTACACGATGAGAACTTATAAATTTGTCTTGTTACTTTATGAGTCTTCCAGTCTTATTTCTATTACTACAATAAAATGCTCTAAACAAACCATCTTAGGGAGAAAGGCTTAATTTGGCTTGTAATTAGAATTTACAATTTGCCACTTTTCATCTAATGAAAGTTGCCTAGGCAGATGGTCACATGTCTGCATTCAGAAGGATTGAGAAATGAGTATATCCTTGTATGTTCTTGTGACTTAGCTACTTTTTTCATTCACAGAAGTGTCCACAGCCCCCAAAAAAATAAAAAAAATTGTGTCAACTATATTCAGGGTGGGTGTTCCTACATCAACTAATAATAAAACAAACGTATATCAGTCTTTTTTGTTTGTTTCTTTGTTTTTGTTTTTGTTTTTGTTTTTGTTTTTGTTTTTGTTTTTGTTTTTGTTTTTGTTTTTGTTTTTGTTTTTGTTTTTGTTTTTGTTTTTGTTTTTGTTTTTGTTTTTGTTTTTGTTTTTGTTTTTGTTTTTGTTTTTGTTTTTGTTTTTTTTTTTTGTTTTTGTTTTTGTTTTTGTTTTTCAAGCCAGGGTTTCTCTGTATAGCCCTGGCTGTCCTGGACTTCCTTTTGTAGACCAGGCTGGCCTCGAACTCAGAAATCTGCCTGCCTCTGCCTTCCAAGTTATGGGATTAAATGTGTGCACCACCATGCCTAGCCAATATGTCAGTTTTATCCACACAATTTTGATTTCTTTATCTAGTGATTCTAGTGTGTGTCAAGATGACAATTAAAAGTAAACACCACAACAGACAATAAAGAAACACATTAACAGATGGTCTGAAAAACAAATTAAGTATGGTTTGGGGGCTTCTTTGGATGGGAACAATCTCATTTGGCTCAAATATTTGAGTACTTGATCCTATGTTAGTGTAAATTTTTAGGAATAATTAGTTGATATAACCTTGTTGAAGAAGTTGTGTAACTGTGGATGGGATTTGAGATGTAAAAGCTTTTACTATTCCTGGTTAGATTACTCTGTCTGCCTTCAAATTTTTATCCCAATGCCATGTGGGTCTACTTGCTGCTATGCTTTCCATTATGATGACCATGGATTCCAAGCCGCTGAAACCAAGAATAAACCCCTAATAAACTCTATTTGTAAGCTGTTTTTGCCACAGTGTCTTATTGTGACAACAGAAAAGTAATTAAAACACTATAATTCACCTATTTTGTACTTTATGAAATATGTCTTCTATAGTATAATGAGTTTCATGGATCAATAGGGTAAATTGTACTACAAGTTTATTAACTTTTCAATGGCAGTGATTCTTGGTTGTTTTTTTTATTAATATTCATTTGAGAGCATGCAGAATACATAGGCAGAGTTCTGTAATATTTGTAAAATTTGTATTACCTTTCTTTTATTAAGGTGTATGTCACAAATATGTCTTATACATGTTTTTTATGTATAAATAATAATAAACTGATTAAAACTATTGAAATATCATCTATTACTTGATACAGTTATGGTATTTTATAATGACTTTAAAGAATATTGACAATTAACTCACTGTGTATGTATATGATAATATTAAGTATAACAAGTACAAAATTCATTAGTTCTCCAGAACTTATTTTTTATTTTATTCAGTGTAACAATATTGTTATGTGTAAATCATAATGGCATTTTTCTGTTTACTACCCCAATGATTTGCACTTCCTTATGAAAATAACTCACAGAATTTTTATATTTTGTTATGCTTTAAACAGTGTAACAGTTGGGCCACTTTCTAGCCTCTATGTGGTTAATCAACCTCCCACTGACAATCCTGGTTATTACCTACTAACTTCTTTATGTTACTTTTGTTGCCCTGGAACCAGAGAACTGCCAAACTGGGTCACACTCTTCCAGCACATTCTTCATTTTATTTATTTATTTATTTATTTATTTATTTATTTATTTATTTACTTATTTATTTACTTATTTATTTATAATTCTTTAATTAATTATTCTTGAATCTAGACACGTTGCTCCAGGTGTTTATCATCTGTGCTCGAGGTCTTTATCATCTGGTAGCATTGTTGGAATTGTTTATCTATACTATCTTATAAATAACGATACTTTGATTTCTTCCTTTCTAATTTGTATCTCCTTGATCCTCTTCAGTTGTCTTATTCCTATAACTAGAATGTCAAGTACTCTATTAAATAGATTTGCAGAGACTGAACAGCCTTTTCTTGTTCCTGATTTTTGCTGAATTGTTTTGAGTATTTCTCAATTTAATTTTTTTTATTTTCTTCAATTGCATTTCCAATGCTATCCCAAAAGCCCCCCCCCACTCCCCTACCCACCCATTCCCATTTTTTGGCCCTGGCATTCCCCTGTGCTGGGGCATATAACATTTGCCTGACCAATGGGCCTCTATTTCCAGTGATGGCCGACTAGGTCATCTTTTGATACATATGCAGCTAGATTCAAGAGCTCTGGGGTACTGGTTAGTTCATAATGTTGTTCCTCCGATAGGGTTGCAGATCTCTTTAGCTCCTTGGATACTTTCTCTAGCTCCTCCATTGGGGGCCCTGTGATCCATCCAATAGTTGACTGTGAGCATCCACTTCTGTGTTTCCTAGTCCCCGGCCTAGTCTCACAAGGGACAGCTATATCACCATCCTTGCATCAAAGGATTGCTAGTGTATGCAATGGTGTCATCGCTTGGAGGCTAATTATGGGATGGATCCCTGGATATGGCAGTCTCTAGATGGACCATTCTTTTGGCTCAGCTCCAAACTTTGTCTATGTAACTCCTTACATGGGTGATTGTTTCCAATTATAAGAATGAGCAAAGTGTCCACACTTTGGTTTTTGTTCTTCTTCATTTTCATATGTTTTATGTATTGTACTTTATATCTCGCTATACTAAGTTTCTGGGTTAATATCCACTTATCAGTGAGTACATTTCATTTGAGTTTCTTTGTGAATGTGTTACCTCACTCAGGATGATGCCCTCCAGGTCCAACACTTTGCCTAGGACTTTTGTGAATTCATTCTTTTTAATAGCTGAGTAGTACTCCATTGTGTAAATGTACCAAATTTTTTTGTATCCATTCCTCTGTTGAGGGACATCTGGGTTCTTTCCAGCTTCTGGCTATTATAAATAAGGCTGCTATGAACATAGTGGAGCATGTGTCCTTCTTACCGGTTGGGACATCTTTGGATATATGCCCAGAAGAGGTATTGAAGGATCTTCCAGTAGTACTATGTCCAATTTTCGGAGGAACCGCCAGACTGATTTCAAGAGTGGTTGTACCAGCTTGCAATCCCACCAACAATGGAGGAGTGTTCTTCTTTCTCCACATCCTCGCCATCATCTGCTGTCACCTGAATTTTTCATCTTAGCCATTCTGACTGGTGTGAGATGGAATCTCAGGGTTGTTTTGATTTGCATTTCAATGATTATTAAGGATGTTGAAATTTTTTTCAAGTGTTTCTCAGCCTTTCGGTATTCCTCAGGTGAGAATTCTTTTTTCAGCTCTGAGCCCCATCTTTAATGGGGCTATTTGACTTTCTGGAGTCCACCCTCTTGAGTTCTTTTAATATATTGGATATTATTCCCCTATCTGATTTAAGATAGGTAAAGATTTTTTCCCAATCTGTTGGTGGTCTTTTTGAATTATTGAAGGTGTCTTTTGCCTTGCAGAAGCTTTGCAGTTTGATGAGGTCCCATTTGTCAATCCTTGATCTTAAAGCACAAGCCATTGCTGTTCTATTCAGGAATTTTTCCCCTGTGCCCACATCTTCAAGGCTTTCCCCCACTTTCTCCTCTATAAGTTTCAGTGTCTCTGGTTTTATATGACGTTCCTTGATCCACTTAGATTTGAGCATAGTACAAGGAGATAAGTATGGATCGATTCGCATTCTTCTACACGATAACAACCAGTTGTGCCAGCACCAATTGTTGAAAAGGCTGTCTTTCTTCCACTGGATGGTTTTAACTCCCTTGTCGAAGATCAAGTGACCATAGGTGTGTGGGTTCATTTCTGGGTCTTCAATTCTATTCCATTGGTCTACTTGTCTGTCTCTATACCAGTACCATGCAGTTTTTATCACAATTTCTCTGTAGTAAAACTTTAGGTCATTCATGGTGATTCCACCAGAGGTTCTTTTATCCTTGAGAAGAGTTTTTGCTATCTTAGTTTTTTTGTTATTCCAGATGAATTTGCAAATTGCTCCTTCTAATTCGTTGAAGAATTGAATTGTAATTTTGATGGGGATTGCATTGAATCTGTACATTGATTTTGGCAAGATAGCCATTTTTACAATGTCGATCCTGCCAATCCATGAGCATGGGAGAGCTTTCCATCTTCTGAGATCTTCTTTAATCTCTTTCTTCAGAGACATGAAGTTCTTCTCATACAGATTTTTCATTTCGTTACTTAGAGTCACGCCTAGGTATTTTATATTACTTGTGGCTATTGAGAAGGGTGTTGTTTCCCTAATTTCTTTCTCAGCCTGTTTGTCCTTTGTGTAGAGAAAGGCCATTGACTTTTTTAAGTTAATTTACTCCATCTACTTCACTGAAGCTGTTTATCAGTCTTAGGAGTCCTCTGGTGGAATTTTTAGGGTCACTTATATATACTATCATATCATCTGCAAAAGGTGATATTTTGACTTCATCTTTTCCAATTAGTTTCCCCTTGATCTTTCTTTGTTGTCGAATTGCTCTTGCTAGGACTTCAAGTACTACGTTGAAGAGGTAGGGAGAAACTGGGCAGCGTTTTCTAGTCCCTGATTTTAGTGGGATTGTTCCAGCTTCTCACCATTTACTTTGATGTTGACTACTGGTTTGCTGTAGATTGCTTTTATCATGTTTAGGTATGGGCCTTGAATTCCTGATCTTTCCAAGACTTTTAACATTAATGGGTGTTGGATCTTGTCGAATGCTTTTTCCACATCTAACGAGATGATCATGTGGTTTTTGTCTTTGAATTTGTTTACATAATGGATTACCTTGATGGATTTTCATATATTAAACCATCCCTGCATCCCTGGGATGAAACCTACTTGGTCAGGATGGATGATTGCTTTAATGTGTTCTTGGGTTCGGTTAGCAAGAATTTTATTGAGGATTTTTGCATTGATATTCATAAGGGAAATTGGTCTGAAGTTCTCTAACTTGTTGGATCTTTCTGTGGTTTAGGTATCAGAGTAATTGTGGCTTCATTGAATGAGTTGGGTAGAGTTCCCTCTACTTCTATTTTGTGGAATAGTTTGTGCAGAACTGGGATTAGATCTTCTTTGAAGGTCTGGTAAAACTCTGCACTAAACCCATTTGGTCCTGGCCTTTTTTTGGTTGGGAGACTATTAATGACTGCTTCTATTTCGTTAGGGGATATGGGAATGTTTAGATCATTAACTTGATCCTGATTTATCTTAGGTACCTGGTGTCTGTCTAGAAATTTGTCCATTTCATTCAGGTTTTCCATTTTCGTTGAGAAAACCATTTGTAGAAGGATCTGATGGTGTTTTGGATTTCTTCAGGATCTGTTGCTATGTCTCCCTTTTCATTTCTGATTATGTTAATTGAGATATTGTCCCTGTGCCCTCTAGTGAGTCTAGCTAAGTGTTTATCTATCATGTTGATTTTCTCAAAGAACCAACTCCTCGTTTTTTAATTCTTTGAATAGTTCTTCTTGTTTACACTTGGTTGATTTCACCCCTGAGTTTGATTAATCCTGCCTTCTACTCCTCTTGGGTGAATTTGTTTCCTTTTTTTCTAGGGCTTTTATATGTTTTGTCAATCTGCTAGTATGTGCTCTCTCCTGTTTCTTCTTGGAGGCACTCTGCGCTATGAGTTTCCCTCTTAGTAATGCTTTCATTGTGTCCCATAGGTTTGGGTATGTTGTGGCTTCATTTTCATTAAACTCAAAAAAGTCTTTCATTTCTTTCTTTATTCCTTCCTTGACCAAGGAATCATTGAGAAAAGTGTTGTTCAGTTTCCAAGTGAATGATCAGCCTTAGGCCATGGTGGTCTGATAGGATACATGGAACAACATCAATATTTTTGTATCTGTTGAGGCTTGTTTTGTGACAATTATATGATCAATTTTGGGGAAGGTCCTGTGAGGTGCTGAGAAGAAGGTATATCCTTTTGTTTTAGGATAAAATGTTCTGTAGATAATCTGTTAAGTCCATTTGTTTCATCACTTCTGTTAGTTTCACTGTGTCCCTGTTTATTTTCTGTTTCACCGATCTGTCCATTGGTGAAAGTGGTGTGTTGAAGTCTCCCACTATTATTGTGTGAGGTGCAATGTGTGGTTTGAGCTTTAATAAAGTGTCTTTAATGAATGTGGCAGCCCTTGCATTTGGAGCATAGATATTCAGAATTGAGAGTTCCTCTTAGAGGATTTTACCTTTGAGGAGTACGAAGTGTCCCTCCTTGTCTTTTTTGATAACTTTGGGTTGGAAGTCAATTTTATCCGATATTAGAATGGCTACTCCAGCTTGTTTATTCAGACCATTTGCTTGGAAAATTGTTTTCCAGACTTTCACTCTGAGGTAGTGTCTGTCATTTTCCCTGAGATGGGTTTCCTGTAAGCAGCAGAATGCTGCGTCCTGTTTGTGTAGCCAGTCTGTTAGTCTATGTCTTCTTACTGGGGAGTTGAGACTATTGATATTAAGACATATTAAGGAAAAGTAATTGTTAGTTCCTTTTATTTTTGTTGTTAGAGTTGGCATTCTGTTCTTGTGGCTGTCTTCTTTTTGGTTTGTTGAGGGATTACTTTCTTGATTGTTCTAGGGCATGATTTCTGTCCTTGTATTGCTTCTTTTCTGTTATTATCCTTTGAAGGGCTGGATTTGTGGAAAGATAATTTGTGAATTTGGTTTTGTCGTGGAATACTTTGGTTTCTCCATCTATGGTAATTGAGAGTTTGGCCGGGTATAGTAGCCTGGACTGGAATTTGTGTTGTCTTAGTTTCTGTATAACATCTGTACAGGCTCTTCTGGGTTTCATAGTCTCTGGTGAAAACTCTGGTGTAATTCTGATAGGACTGCCTTTATATGTTACTTGACCTTTCTCCCTTACTGCTTTTAATATTCTCTCTTTATTTAGTGCATTTATTGTTCAGATTATTATGTGTCAGGAGGAATTTCTTTTCTGGTCCAGTCTATTTGGAGTTCTGTAGGCTTCTTGTATGTTCATGGGCATCTCTTTCTTTAGATTTGGGAAGTTTTCTTCAATAATTTTGTTGAAAATGTTTGCTGGTCCTTTGAGTTGAAAATCTTCATTCTGATCCACCCCTATTATCCGTATGTTTGGTCTTCTCATTGTGTCCTGGATTTTCCTGGATGTTTTGAGTTAGAATCTTTTTGCATTTTGCATTTTCTTTGATTGTTGTGCTGATGTTCTCTATGGAATTTTCTACACCTTACATTCTCTCTTCCATCTCTTGTATTCTGTTGCTGATGCTTGCATCTATGTTTCCAGATATCTTTCCTAGGTTTCTATCTCCAAAGTTGCCTCACTTTGGGTTTTCTTTATTGTGTCTACTTCCCTTTTTAGGTCTAGTATGGTTTTGTTCATTTCCATCACCTATTTGGATGTGTTTTCCTGTTTTTCTATAAGGACTTGTAACTCTTTAGCAGTGTTCTCCTGTATTTCTATAAGTGAGTTATTAAAGTTCTTCTTGATGTCCTCTACCATCATCATGAGATATGCTTTTAAATCTGGGTCTAGCTTCTCGGTTGTGTCGGGGTGCCCAGGACTAGGTGGCATGGGAGTGCTGCGTTCTGATGATGGTGTGTGGTGCTGATTTCTGTTAGTAGGATTCTTAAGTTTGCTTTTGCCATCTGGTATTCTCTGGAGCTGTGCAGGATACACTTGGCAGGGTCCCAGAACTAAGATGTCTGTTGCCAATACTCGGGCAAAGGGCTCCCGTGCCAGGCAGATCCCAATCCTCAGAATTCTTAAGGTGGCCTGGCTGGTGTTGTGTGTATCTGGCTGTAGTTAGCCGACTGTGCGCCATAGCTACCCCGGTGCTGCTCGGACCAAAAGGGGCTTGTGCCCCTACTCAGACCGGGTTTTTGCTTCTCTGACTAATGCCGTGTCAAGTCCCGCGAGTTTGGATTGGAGCAGATGCTTAGTTCCACTCACCAGAGGGCTTAAGTTCGCTTGGTGGTTGTTGTGGGTAGCTAGTGGTAGTCAGAAGTCTGTGCGCCCTCTCCAGCACCTTCAAATTCTGGCTATGACTCCTGCCCTCCACTCTTCTCAGGTATGGCATTTCACCTCTTCTTCTCCCAGCCGGATGGATCTCCTTTGTACTACTTCCTCTCTCTTTTAAGCTCTGGAACCTTAAAAGTCCTACCTCTGTCTGCCCTGGCCAGCCATTACCTGGTTGAATCTTCATTTACCAATCAAAACCAACTCAGAGCAGAATCCCTCAGTGTTGTACATGCAGAAAATTATAATAAAAGCAGCATTAGGTCAAACCAACTATAATTCAGTTCATAATTTTTATAAAGTCCACTGACTTTATTAATCTAAAATTTGTTATAAATAGCGACTGATTTATTTTTTTGGCAAAAAAGGAACCAAATTAGTTACTTAATATCAAGTGACCAGCTGTGAATTCACATGAAAGAACAAAGGAATTTGAAAGATGAATGGAAAATAAACAACTGAGCCAAGAAGACAAAACTGAATCCAAATTTGATGGTGAGGAATGTCCAGAGCCAATCCAGCCAGTGTTGTAAAACTTTAAATATTCAGAAATTGGCCACAGCAAATACTTCTGGAAAAGAAACAGCAAAAATAAAAATGAATAAAAGAGATAGGTGGATTTTTTTTTCAGAAAATCGAATCAAATTTCAAATATTTCATCTCACCAATGAAATGACAATTTATACTTCGAGAATTTTAGAATTCATTCTAATTGGAGAATACAGGGATAGTTGGTAATTTTTATTTCCTTTCTACATACAATATAGAAATATTATATCTATATTAGGCTTAGAGTCAGGAAAACTTGGGAAACAATATAGATAATTAATATTCATCTCTAGAAGTCAGACAGGTAAAAAACAAAGTCAAAATAACACATATGGCAAATCTAAGAAAAGCAACAGTGTAAATTCAGCATGTGCTCAGAAGTGCAAATATGATATTTAAAAAATTCCACCCTTTATTATGAACAATGAATATAAATACCAGAATTTCACCTTTAAGAAAAATCACATGGATAATACAAGTTAGAAGTAAACTGCACACCTCAAGCATAACAAAATTCATTATATATATTTATACACATACACACATAAACATGTAGTCTGAGCCAGAAATGCAATCTCTTACTGTTTGAATCAGTTACAAAGATATTTTCATCTCATAGATTCTCTCTTAAAGAAGAGAAAAATCCATTACATCATTTACATTTCTCTGGATGCTCAACCTGAGTCCATCTTGAGATGTGTTTTTTTTTTTCTTCTTCTTTACAGATTGAGCTACAGTGCAGATTCAAAAATCATAGGAATTGTAATTCTGAGTCTCTGGAGTAACCTTATGCAGAAAGTTTGAGTAAAATAATCTATAACTTAGAGGAGTGAACATGTCACAAACTTTGTAGAAAATTTAAATGTGGACTATGGAAGACATGGTGGTTGGTAGTTCTATTCTCAGGGGTAGAAATGATACTACTAGATGGCAGTTTATTGCTAAGGACAGTACAGTACAGAAGTCAACAAAACCATATATAGTCCAACATATACCAAAGAAATTCAATGAAACATAAGATAATATTCTCAAATAATAATACAAAAAGTATAAAATCTTGAAGAAACTGAAAAAAAAATTATAGGAATATATTACCTACATATTTAAATTAAGGGGATAAAAGAAAACCAATATAAGAACTCATGTTCTTGAAATGTGGTAATGGTATCATGGCAGGGAAAGTACCATAAAAGTCCAGGACTAGATGGATTTAACAATGAGTTCTACCAGACTACAGAATTTCTTTTGTAAATATAACTACATTGTGTTTCTCTGTATATACTTTCATTTCTGTGGTTGCATACGTCACATCATGAACGTGCAGGTCATGGGACAACTTTCAGAAGCTGTTTCTCTCCTTTCAATAGTGGTTTCCAGGTTTGCAAACTTAGTAGAAAAAAGTTTCATACTGCATTAAAAAAATCACCATAATCAAATTGGATCTACATCAGAGATATGCCCTCATAATCATAATTTGCCACACATGAAATAATATAATAGAATACCTATGCATATCTAAGGGCAAAAATTATATGAACGTTTCAATATATTCAAATAGAACCATTTTACTTTGTACTTGAAAGGGTCTCTTCAGGTTCTATCACACTGCTGTTGGGCATTTCGTCTAATGTCATCCTCATTGGGTCCTGAGAGGCTCCCACAACCATGCTGTCTGGGATTTAGTAGTGGTTCTTCCCATTCCCCACATCACACTACTAGATATTTCTATTCATTCTCTTGGCCCTCAGGGCTTCTTTCCTGTCTCCCTCATACCAGATATTGCCTTCTTTTCTTCCCTCCACCTCCCCTGTTTCACACATGTCCCTCCATACCTCTGCCTCCAATGATTATGTTGTTCCATGTTCTAAGTGAGATTGGAGATTGAAGCATTCAAATTTGGGCTTTCCCTCTTCTTAAGCTTCATATGGTCTGTGAATTCTTCATGGATATTCTGAACTTTTTGGGTAATATACACTTATCAGTGAGTACATACCATATATTCATACATATCTCCTTTGGTGTCTGGGTTACTTCACTCAGGATGATATTTTCTATTTCCATGCATTTTCCTAGAAAGAATAACAAAAACAAAACAAAAAACTGATATCCTTATTTTGAATAGCTGAGTGGTCTTTTTTTTGTTTTGTTCTGTTTTTTTGTTTTTTTGTTTTTTGTTTTTGTTTTTTCGGGATAGGATATCCCTGTATGGCCCTGGATGTCCTGGAAATCACTCTGTAGACCAGGCTGCCCTTGAACTCAGAAATCTGCCTGCCTCTTGAGTAGTCTTTCACTGGGTAAATGTACCACATTTCTGTATATAATTTTCATTGAAGGGAATCTGGGTTATTTCCAGCATTCAGCTATTATAATTTTTTTTTCTTTGTTTAATGGTACAACCACTTGTTTTTATTTCTTAAAATTACAACCTGCTCCTTTGGTGAAATTTATGGTCAGTTCTTTTTTTTTTTTTTTAATTAGGTATTCAGATCATTTACATTTCCAATGCTATACCAAAAGTCCCCCATACGAAGCCCCCCCCTCACTCACTTACCCACCCACAGCCCCTTTTTGGCCCTGGCGTTCCCCTGTACTACGGCATATAAAGTTTGCAAGTCCAATTGGCCTCTCTTTGCAGTGATGGCCGACTAGGTCATCTTTTAATACATGTGCAGCAAGAGACAAGAGCTCCGTGGTACTGCTTAGTTCCTATAGGGATGCAGTTCCCTTTAGTTCCTTGGGTGTTTTCTCTAGTTCCTCCATTGGGGGCCCTGTGGCCCGTTCAATATCTGACTGTGAGCATCCACTTCTGTGTTGGCTAGTCCCTGGCGTAGTCTCACAAGAGACAGCTATACCCATGTCCTTTCAGCACAATCTTGCTAATGTATGCAATGGTGTCAGCATATGGAAGCTGATCATGGGATGGATCTCTGGATATGGCAATCACTAGATGGTCCATCCTTTCGTCACACTTCCAAGTTTTGTCTCTGTAACTTCTTCAATGGGTGTTTCGTTTCCTATTCTAAGAAGGGGCAAAGCGTCCACACTTTGGTCTTCGTTCTCTTGAGTTTAATGTGTTTAGCAAATTGTATATTATATCTTGAGTATCCTAAGTTTCTGGGCTAATATCCACTTATCAGTTAGTACATATTGTGAGAGTTCCTTTGTGATTGGGTTACCTCACTCAGGATGATGCCCTCCAGGTCCATCCATTTGGTTAGGAATTTCATAAATTCATTCTCTTTAATACCTGTGTAGTACTCCATTGTGTAAATGTACCAAATTTTTTGTATCCATTCCTCTGTTGAGGGGCATCTGGGTTCTTTCCAGCTTCTGGCTGTTATAAATAAGGCTGCTATGAACATAGTGGAGCATGTGTCCTTCTTACCGGTTGGGGCATCTTCTGGATATATGCTCAGAAGAGGTATTGCGGGATCCTCTGGTAGTACTATGTCCAATTTTCTGAGGAACTGCCAGACTGATTTCCAGAGTGGTTGTACAAGCTTGCAATCCCACAAACAATGTAGGAGTGTTCCTTTCTCCACATCCTCACCAGCATCTGCTGTCACCTAAATTTTTCATCTTAGCCATTCTGACTGGTGTGAAGGTGGAATCTCAGCGTTGTTTTGATTTGCATTTCCCTGAAGATTAAGGATGTTGAACATTTTTTCAGGTGCTTCTCTGCCTTTTGGTATTCCTCTGGTGAGAAATCTTTTTTTTTTTTTTTAAGTTTTAACTATTTTTATTCAACATGAGACAGAACAACAGTTGTTCAGACAACAAAACAAAAACAGACACGAATTGACACATGGACAGACTGGTGCATCAAACACAGACAATACAGAGAGGGTAGAGAACTTGATGTAACCAGAATTATGGATGTCTCCTGTATTGGACAAAGAGAAAGCAGTACATCTCCAAATTTCCTTCTGTTCCTGGGAGAGCTCCACAATCCTTTTTTCTTCTCTCTTGGTCTCTCTTTCTCATGTCATTTGTATATCTAGCATCTCCCAATCACCACCCTCTTTTGTATTTTACCCTTTTTATTTGATTTTATTATTTTAAGCTTTTAAAAGAATGTATTTTTTGTTTGAGTTGCCTTATTCTGTGCTCTAGTTCACATTCATGTCTGCCTTTGATTTTATTATTTCTTACTATAACTTTTGTTTTTATTTTATTTTTCAAGGACTTAAAGAGCAACCTTAGGTTTTATATTTTAGAATTTTATGATATATATTTTTCTTTTTTTTTTCTTTTCCATTTTTTATTATGTATTTAGCTCATTTACATTTCCAATGCTATACCAAAAGTCCCCCATAGCCACCAAACCCAACTCCCTATCCACCCACTCCTCCTTTTTGGCCCTGGCGTTCCCTTGTACTGGGGCATATTCTTTGTTCAGTTCTGAGCCCCATTTTTAGTGGGGTTATATGAATATATGGAGTCTATCTTCTTTAGTTCTTTATATGTATTGGATATTAGTCCCCTTACCGATTTGGGATAGGTAAACATCATTTCCCAATCTGTTTGTGGTCTATTTGTAATATTGAAGGCAACTTTTGCCTTGCAGAAGCTTTGCAATTTTATGAGGTCCCATTTATCGATTCTGGATCTTACAGCACAAGCCATTGCTGTTCTATTCCGGAATTTTTCCCCTGTACCCATATCTTCGAGGCTTTTCCTTACTTTCTCCTCTATTAGTATCAGTGTCTCTGGTTTTATGTGGAGTTCTTTAATCCAATTAGATTTGACCTTAGTACAAGGAGATAGGAATGTATCAATTCGCAATCTTCAACATGTTAATAGCCAGTTGTGCCAGCACCAATTGTTGAAAATGCTGTCTTTTTTCCACTGGATGGTTTTAGATTCCTTGTCAAAGATCAAGTGACCATAGGTGTGTGGGTTCATCTCTGGGTCTTCAATTCTGTTCCATTGGTCTACTTGTCTGTCACTATACCAGTTCCATGCAGTTTTTATCACAATTGCTCTGTAGTACAGCTTTAGGTTTGGCATGGTGACTCCACTAGATGTTCTTTTATCCTTGAGAAGATTTTTTGTTATCCTAGGTTTTTTGTTATTCCAGATGAATCTGCTGATTGCTCTTTCTAATTTGTTGAGTTGGAATTTTGATGGGGATTGCATTGAATCTGTAGATTGTTTTTGCAAGATAGCCATTTTTACTATATTTATCCTGCCAATCCATGAGCATGGGAGATCTTTCCATCTTCTGAGATCTTCTTTAATTTCTTTCTTCAGAGGCATGAAGTTCTTGTCATACAGATCTTTTACTTCCTTAGAGTCATGCCTAGGTATTTTATATTGTTTGTGGCTATTGAGAAGGGTGTTGTTTCTCTAATTTCTTCCTCAGCCTGTTTGTCCTTTGTGAAGAGAAAGGTCATTGACTTGTTTGAGTTAATTTTATATCCAGCTACATCACTGAAGCTGTTTATCAGGCTTAGGGGGTCTCTGGTGGAATTTTTAGGGTCACGTATACATATTATCATATCATCTGCAAAAAGTGCTATTTTGACTTCTTCCTTTCCAATTTGTATCACCTTGATCTCCTTTTGTTGTCTAATTGCTCTGGCTAGGATTTCAGGTACAATGTTGAATAGGTAGGGAGAGAGTGGACAGCCTTGTCTAGTCCCTAATTTTAGTGGGATTGCTTCAAGCTTTTCACCATTTACTTTGATGCTGGCTACTGGTTTGCTGTAGATTGTTTTTATCATATTTAGGTATGGGCTTTGAATTCCTGATCTTTCCAAGACTTTTATCATGAATGGGTGTTGGATTTTGTCAAATGCGTTCGCAGCTTCTAACGAGATGATCATGTGGTTTTCGTTTTTAAGTTTGTTATATACTGGATTACATTGATGGATTTCCGTATATTGAACCATCCCTGCGTCCCTGGGATGAAACCTACTTGGTCAGGATGGATGATTGTTTTGATGTGTTCTTGGATTTGGTTAGCAAGAACTTTATTGAGGATTTTTGCATCAAAATTCATAAGTGATATTGGTCTGAAGTTCTCTATCTTTGTGGGGTCTTTTGTGGTTTAGGTATCAGAGTAATTGTGGCTTCATAGAATGAGTTGGGTAGAGTACCTTCTGTTTCTATTTTGTGGAATAGTTTGTGCAGAACTGGGAGTAGATCTTCTTTGAAGGTCTGATAGAACTCTGCACGAAACCCATCTCGTCCTGGGCTTTCTTTGGTTGGGAGACTATTAAGGACTGATTTTATTTCTTTGGGGGATATCGGGCTGTTTAGATCATTAACCTGATCTTGATTCAACTTTGGTACCTGGTATCAGTCTAGACACTTCTCCATTTCTTCCAGGTTCTCCAGTTTTTTTTGAGTATATCCTTTTGTAGAAGGAACTGATGGTTTTTTGGATTTCTTCAGGATCTGTTGTTATGTCTCCCTTTTCATTTCAGATTTTAATAATTAGAATGCTTTCCCTGTGCCCTCTAGTGAGTCTGGCTAAGGGTTTGTCTATCTTGTTGATTTTCTCAATTAACCAGCTCCTCAATTGGTTGATTCTCTGAGTAGTTATTCTTGTTTCTACTTGGTTGATTTTGCCCCTGAGTTTCAGTATTTCCTGCCGTGTACTCCTCTTGGGTGAATTTGCTTTCTTTTGTTCTAGAGATTTTAGGAGTGTTGTCAAGCTGCTAATGTATGCTCTCTCTAGTTTCCTTTTGGAGGCACTCAGAGCTATAAGTTTTTTTCTTACAAATGCTTTCATTGTGTCCCATAAGTTTGGGTATGAGGTGGCTTCATTTTCATTGAACTCTAAGAAGTCCTTAATTTCTTTCTTTATTCCTTCCTTGACCAAGATATCATTGAGAAGAGTGTTGTTCAGTTTCCACGTGAATGTTGGCTTTCTATTATTTATTTTGTTGTTGAAGATCAGCCTTAGTGCATGGTGATCTGATAGGATGCATGGGACAATTTCAATACGTTTGTATCTGTTGAGGCCTGTTTTGTGATCTATTATGTGGTCAATTTTGGAGAAGGTACCATGAGGTGCTGAGAAGAAGGTATATCCTTTTGTTTTAGGATAAAATGTTCTGTAGATATCTGTTAGATCCATTTGTTTCATAACTTCAGTTAGTTTCACTGTGTCCCTGTTTATTTTCTGTTTCCTTGATCTGTCCATTGGTGAAAGTAGTGTGCTGAAGTCTCCCACAATTATTGTGTGAGGTGCAATGTGTGCTTTGAGCTTTACTAAAGTTTCTTTAATGAATGTGGCTGCCCTTGTATTTGGAGCATAGATATTCAGAATTGATAGTTCCTCTTGGAGGATTTTACCTTTGATGAAAATGAAGTGACCCTCCTTGTATTTTTTGATGACTTTGGGTTGTAAGTCAATCTTATCAGATGTTAGGGTGGCTAGTCCAGGTTGTTTCTTCATACCATTTGCTTGTGAAATTGTTTTCCAGCCTTTCATTCTGAGGTAGTGTCTATCTTTTTCTCTGAGATGTGTTTCCTTTAATCAGCAAAATGCTGGGTCTTGTTTGTGTAGCCAGTTTGTTAGTCTATATCTTTTTATTGGGGAGTTGAGACCATTGAAATTAAGAGATATTAAGGAAAAGTAATTGTTGGTTCCTCTTATTTTTGTTGTTATAGTTGGCATTCTGTTTTTGTGGCTGTCTTCTTTTAGGTTTGTTGAGGGATTATCTTCTTGTTCTTTCTAGGGCAAGATTCCCTTCTTTGTATTTTTTTTTCTGTTATTATCCTTTGAAGGGCTGGATTTGTGGAAAGGTAATATGTGAATTTGTTTTTGTCATGGAATACTTTTGTTTCTCCATCTATGGTAATGGAGAGTTTGGCTGGGTATGGTAGCCGTGGCTGTAATTTGTGTTCTCTTAATGGCTGTATAACATCTGTCTAGGCTCTTCTGGCTTTCATAGTCTCTGGTGAAAAATCTGGTGTAATTCTGTTTGACTTGCCTTTATAAGTTACTTGACCTTTTTCCCTTACTGCTTTTAGTATTCTATCTTTATTTAGTGCATTTGTTGTTCTGATTATTATGTGTAGGGAGGAATTTCTTTTCTGGTCCAGTCTATTTGGAGCTCTGTATGCGTCTTGTATGTTCATGGGCATCTCTTTCTTTAGATTTGGGAAGTTTTTTTCAATAATTTTGTTGAAGATATTTGCTGGTCCTTTGAGTTGAAAATCTTCATTCTGATCCACCCCTATTATCCATAGGTTTGGTCTTCTCATTGTGTCCTCGATTTCCTGGATATTTTGAGTTAGGATCTTTTTGCATTTTCCATTTTCTTTGATTGTTGTGCCGATGTTCTCTATGGGATCTTTTGCACCTGAGATTCTCTCTTCCATCTCTTGTATTCTGTTGCTGATGCTCAAATCTATGGTTCTTTTTTTCTTTCCTAGGGTTTCTATCTCCAGTGTTGCCTCACTTTGAGTTTTCTTTATTGTGTCTACTTCCCTTTTTAGGTCTAGTATGGTTTTGTTCATTTCCATCACCTGTTTGGATATGTTTTCCTCTTTTTCTGTAAGGACTTCTACCTGTTTGATTGCGTTTTCCTGTTTTTCTTTAAGGACTTGTAACTCTTTAGCAGTGTTATCCTGTATTTCTTTAAGTGAGTTATTAAAGTCTTTCTTGATGTCCTCTACCATCATCATGAGATATGCTTTTAAATCTGCGTCTAGGTTTTCGGATGTGTAGGGGTGCCCTGGACTAGGCGAAGTGGGAGTGCTGGGTTCTGATGATGGTGAGTGGTCTTGGTTCCTGTTAGTAAGATTCCTACATTTACCTTTCACCATTTGGTAATCTCTGGAGTTAGTTGTTATAGTTGACTCTGTTTAGAGATTGTTCTTCTGGTGATTCTGTTACCGTCTATCAGCAGACCTGGGAGACAGACTCTCTCATCTGAGTTTCAGTGCTCAGAGCTCTCTCTGCTGGCAAGCTCTCCTCCTACAGGGAAGGTGCAAAGATTATCTTGTGTTTGGACCTCTCCTGGCTGAAGAAGTGGGCCCAAAACAGGACCTTTTCCAGAAGCTGTGTTGCTTGACAGGTCCCAGAAGCTGTCAGCTTCTTTGGTGCACACTCTCACCTGTGCAGACTAAGTTGCTAAGTTCGGTGGCGTCATAGAACCAAGGTGGCATCCGCTGCTCCTGAGGCTGAGGCCTTCCGAACCAGGCAGATACCTGTCCTTTGGTTGGGAGGCTGGCTGGCTTTCTATGGCCCGAAAAGGGTGCTGCCTCAGCGGTTCTGTGGCTTGGCCTGTCCCAGAAGCTGTCCGGTTCTGTGGTGCACTCTCTTACCTGTTCAGATTAATTTCCTAAGTTCGGCATAGTCCCTGAACCCCCACTATTATAATTAAGGCTGCTGTAAACACTGAAGGTTTACTCATGATATGGTAGAGCATTTTGGGGGTATATGCCCAGAAGTTGTATATATGAACATTCAGATAGACTTATTTCCCATTTTGTGAAGAAATGCCAGAATATTTTCCAGATTATAGAATCTGGAAAACACTTTGCAATCCCACTAGCAAAGATAAAGTGTTCTTTTTTATCTACATTTGCTCTAGCAGCTATTTTCACCTGACATTTTGGTCTCAACCATTCTGATTGGTTTAGGATGGAATCTCAGCGTGGTTTTGATTTGTATTTCACTATAAATGAGGATGTTGAACATTTCTTTAGTTGCTTCTCAGGCTTTTGAGATTCCTAAATTGAGAATTTTGTTTAGCTCTAGAGCTCATTTTTTCATTAGAATGTGTTTTTTTTTTTTTTTTTTTTGGTGTCTAGCTTCTTGAATTCTTTGTATATTTTGAATATTAGCCCTCGATCAGATGTAGGGTTAGTAAAGATCTTTTCTCCATTACTAGGTTGCCATTTTGTCCTATTGACAGTGTCCTTTGCCTTACAGAACCTTTTCAGTTTCAGAAGGTCCCATTTGTTAATTGATCAAGATATGCTTTCAGACAGGAACATGGCATGACTGTCCTAAAAGAGGCTATGCCATCAACTGACTGAGACAGATGCAGATATTTACAGCCATCCATTGGTCTAAACCCAGGAACCCTATGGAAGAGTTTGATCAAAGACTGAAGGAACTGAAGGGAATTACAACCCTATAGGAAGAACAACACCATGAAAAAACTAGATTTCCAGAATTCTCAGGTACTAAGCAACCAACCAAAAAGCATACATGTACTAGTCCATAACCGCTACTATACATATGTAGCAGAGGATAGCATTGTCTGGCCTCAGTGCGATGAGGATGTGTGCTTGTCCTGTGGAAGCTTTATGTCCCCAGAAAAGGGGAATACTAGAGATGTGGGTGGGAGAGTAAACTTTTAGAGAGAGGACGGAAGTGTGGTAGGTTCCTCATGGAGGGAGTATGCTGAAGAGGATCACATTTGAAATACAAATAAATAAAATAATTAGTAAAATGGATAGTATGACATAGTTTAGAATATCTTCAAAACAGGAGCATGAAAGTAATTGGATATAGGAAGATAAATTTAATTTTAAAGATTTTAGGTATGGTAGTCAAAATTCTTTAAAGAAAAAACTGAAATAATTATTTGTGTGTGTGTGTGTGTGTGTGTGTGTGTGTTTGTAGAGGGACTTATACACTGTGGTCCAGCCCAGGTATTTAAAAATAGATGTCTATAGAAAGAAAGTCAAGGAATCCAATAGATCTTCTGTCCACAAGACTGAATTTCCCAGATGTTCTTCAGTGTATGTTGGGCTCTCAAAGAAATATACTCTGAAACCTTCAAAAGAACAAGCATACCTGTGAGAATGAAGACAAGCAGGCAAAAACCAAATGGGTCTTCTACCTGCTTTACATAGGCTAGCACAAGAATATGTGTCCCAGAGTGAGGATAGGTTTTTAGACCTCAAATGAGGAAATGAACCAAAAATCACTTATATCCAGTGCTTTTCACTTTTAGTTAATTCAATATTCAGTAAAGTTAACAACTAAGACTAGCAATGACAAAGGTAGAAGTCATAGAAGTAATATGCCTGGCAACCTATCTCCTATATAACAACCAAATAGACAAGTAATAAAATTCAGACAAATAAGCTTTATTCAATAATAAAATATTGGGAAGACAAACAAGGGAATAGGTGTTGCAAAGTCTATCTTACAGTTTAAACACAGTGTACACGTTTAAACAGGAGGTGATATATTTATGCCCACAACTGACATGTTAACTCAGTGCCTGTTCTATGGTCAAAGTTGTCCATTTAGTGTGAAAATTTTACTCAGAAGCAATTTATGCCTCTAGCTGTCACCATAGCTTCAGTCTTATTATGATTTGAATATATAATATTTTGAGTAGTCTAATATATTTAAACAGTTGGTCTCCAGCTGGAGACAGTGTTTGGGAAGGTTATGGAACATTTAGGAATGTTTTTTACAAACATTTCACATATTGTTCTATAATGAATATTAGGAAAAAATCCAATATATCAAGAAAAGAAAGAAAAAGAAACACAAGTCTAAGTGGATCAAAGAACTCCATATAAAACCAGAGACACTGAAACATATAGAGAAGACAGTGGATTAAAGCCATTAAGATATGGGCACAGGGGGAAAATTCTTGAACAGAAGAGCAACGGCTTGTGCTGTAAGATCAAGTATCCACAAACCGGACCTCAGAAAATTGCAAAGCTTCTGTAAGGAAAAAGACACTGTCAATAACACAAAAGACCACCAATAGATTGGGAAAGGATCTTTATCTATCCTAGATCATATATGAGACTAATATCCAATATACATAAAGAACTCAGGAAGATGAATTCCAAAGAATCAAATAACCCTATTAAAAATGGGGTACAGTGCTAAACAAAAAATTCTCAACTGAGGAATTCAGAATGTACGAGAAGCAAAAAGATGTTCAACATCCTTAATCATCAGAGAGATACAAATCAAAACAACCTTGAGATTCCATCCACCTCACACCATTCAGAATGGCTAAGATCAAAAATTCAGGTGACAGTAGATGCTGGTGGGGAATGGAGAATGAGGAACACTCCTCCATTATTGGTGAGATTACAATTTGATACAACCACTCTGAAAATCAGTGTTGTGGTTCCACAGAAAATTGGACATAGTAATACAGGAAGATCCAGGAATACCACTCCTGGGCATATACCCAGAAGATGTTCTGAAGAATAAAAAATTAATTACTGAACTCTTCCTCACCCCAGAGCCCGACCCCTCCCATCTAGAGAGTGTTCCCAGAATGCTCCTGAACTCCTCACCCCAGAATGCATTCCTGAACTCCTCACCCTAGAGTTCGAACCCTCCCAAATAAAAACTGTTCCAAGAACATTTTTGAGATAAGGGCCTCCTGGAACAACCTCAGAATGAACCAGATACATTGCCAAATAATAGGACATGACCCCTTAGTTACGTAGAATACCTTGGCAGAACCCCTTGTCCCTTGGCAGAACCCCTTAGTTACATAATCTTGTACTTTCCCTGCCCCGCTCTCCCCCCTTGAGTTTTCCTATATAAGCCTGTGAAAAATTTGGCTTATCGTCGATTCTCCTCTACACCACTAGGTGTATGAGTTTCGACCCCAGAGCTCTGGTCTATGTGCTGCTTTCATGCTGCTGCTCTATTAAATCTTGCCTTCAACATTTTGAGTTCGGTCTCAGTGTCTTCTCGGGTCCGCGGCTGTCCCGAGGCTTGAGTGAGGGTCTCCTTTCGGGGGTCTTTCATTTGGGGGCTCGTCCGGGATCAGCGCGATCACCCAGAGACCCTAGACCCACTTTAAGGTAAGATTTTTTGACCTGTCTTGGTCTGGTGTCTGTGTTCTGTTTCTAAGTTTGGTGCGATCGCAGTTTCGGTTTTGCGGACGCTCAGTGAGACCGCGCTCCGAGAGGGAACGCAGGGTGGATAAGGATAGACGTGTCCAGGTGTCCACAGTCCGTTTACCCTGGGAGACGTACCAGGAGGAACAGGGGAGGACCAGGGACGCCTGGTGACCCCTTTGGAGGCCAAGAGACCATCTTTGGTTGCGAGATCGTGAGTTCGAGTCCCACCTCGTGCAGAGGGTCTCAATCGGCCGGCCTTAGAAAGGCCATCTGATTCTCTGAGTTGCTTGTGGTCGACGCGAAGTCGCCGCCGCTTTTGGTTTCTTTTTTGTCTTAGTCTCGTGTTCACTCTTGTTGTGTCTACTATTATTCTGGAAATGGGACAATCTGTGTCCACTCCCCTTTCTCTAACTCTGGAGCATTGGAAGGAGGTGCGGGTCAGAGCCCACAACCAGTCGGTGGAGGTCAGAAAGGGTCCGTGGCAGACCTTTTGCACCTCCGAGTGGCCGACATTTGGAGTGGGCTGGCCACCAGAAGGTGCTTTTGACTTGTCACTAACTGCCGCCGTCAGGCAAATTGTTTTTCAGGAGGAAGGGGGTCACCCTGATCAGATCCCCGACATTGTGACCTGGCAGAATCTCGTCCAATTCCCACCTCCGTGGGTCAAGCCTTGGACCCCAAATTCTTCGAAAATGACGGTTGCGGTTGCTCAGTCTGATGCAGCCGGAAAGTCCAGCCCGTCAGCTCCCCCCAAGATTTATCCAGAGATTGACGACCTCCTCTGGATGGACTCCCAACCTCCCCCTTATCCACTGCCCCAGCAGCCACCTGCAGCCGCCCCACCACAGGGACCAATAGCGAGAGGGGCACAGGGACCGGCGGGGGGGACTCGGAGCCGACGAGGCCGAAGCCCCTGGGAAGAAGGGGGGCCGGATTCAACAGTTGCCTTACCACTTAGAGCACATGTGGGAGGGCCAGCGCCAGGACCCAATGATCTCATTCCTTTATAATACTGGCCTTTTTCCTCTACTGATTTATATAATTGGAAAACTAACCACCCTCCTTTCTCAGAGAACCCCTCTGGGCTTACTGGGCTTCTTGAGTCACTTATGTTCTCCCATCAACCCACTTGGGATGATTGTCAGCAGCTTTTGCAGGTTCTTTTTATCACAGAAGAAAGAGAAAGAATCCTGATGGAGGCGAGAAAAAATGTTCTGGGAGAGGACGGCACACCCACTGCCCTCCCTAACCTCGTGGACGAGGCTTTCCCCTTGAACCGCCCCAACTGGGACTACAACACCGCGGAAGGTAGGGGACGCCTCCTTGTCTATCGCCGGACTCTAGTGGCAGGTCTCAGAGGAGCCGCTAGACGGCCCACCAATTTGGCTAAGGTAAGAGAGGTCTTGCAGGGGCAGACTGAACCACCCTCAGTCTTCCTTGAGCGTCTAATGGAGGCATATAGGAGGTACACCCCTTTTGACCCCTTGTCAGAGGGGCAGAGAGCCGCTGTAGCCATGGCCTTCATTGGTCAGTCCTCTCCCGACATTAAGAAAAAGCTGCAAAGGCTGGAGGGGCTCCAAGATCATACGCTCCAAGATTTAGTAAAAGAAGCAGAGAAAGTCTATCATAAGAGGGAAACAGAAGAGGAGAGGCAGGAGAGAGAGAAGAAAGAAATAGAGGAGAGGGAAAATAGACGGGATCGCCGTCAGGAGAGAAATTTGAGTAAAATTTTGGCCGCAGTTGTGAATGATAGACAGTCAGGAAAAGGTAAAACAGGGCTCCTGGGCAACAGGGCAGTGAAACCGCCAGGTGGCAGAAAGATACCACTGGAAAAAGACCAATGCGCCTATTGCAAAGAGAAAGGACACTGGGCTAGAGATTGCCCTAAAAAACGGGAGCGATCCAAGGTCCTGACCCTAGAAGAGGATTAGGGAAGTCGGGGCTCAGACCTCCTCCCTGAGCCTAGGGTAACTTTGTCCGTGGAGGGGACTCCCGTCAACTTCCTGATAGACACCGGAGCAGAGCATTCAGTACTCACTAGCCCCCTAGGCAAGCTAGGCTCTAAAAAGACCATGGTGATTGGAGCCACTGGTAGTAAATTTTACCCCTGGACGACCGAACGAGCCCTACAGATAAACAAGAACATAGTGACCCATTCCTTCCTGGTGATACCTGAGTGTCCTGCTCCCCTCTTGGGGTGCGATCTGCTAACCAAACTAAAGGCTCAAATCCAATTTACTTCAGAAGGCCCACAAGTAAGCTGGGGAAAAGCCCCCGTTGCCTGCCTTGTCCTCAACACAGAGGAAGAGTATCGGTTGCATGAAGAGCAACCCAAAAATGCAGTCTCTTCAGGCTGGCTAACTGCATTCCCCAATGTCTGGGCAGAACAAGCAGGAATGGGGTTGGCTAAACAAGTGCCTCCGGTTGTGGTAGAACTTAAAGCTGATGCCACCCCCATCTCGGTAAGACAATACCCCATGAGCAAGGAAGCTAGGGAGGGCATCCGGCCTCATATCCAGAGGTTGCTAGACCAAGGAGTTTTAGTGGCCTGTCAGTCCCCCTGGAATACACCACTTCTGCCTGTTCGAAAACCAGGGACTAATGACTATCGCCCGGTGCAAGACCTCCGGGAAGTTAACAAAAGGGTCCTGGACATTCACCCCACAGTCCCGAACCCGTACAATTTATTAAGCTCTCTCCCACCTGAGAGAACATGGTATACAGTCCTAGACTTAAAAGATGCCTTCTTTTGCCTGCGCTTGCACCCTAAGAGTCAGCTCCTGTTTGCCTTTGAATGGAGGGACCCAGAAGGCGGACAGACTGGTCAACTAACCTGGACTAGGCTACCACAGGGGTTCAAAAATTCCCCCACCCTGTTTGACGAGGCCCTCCATCGGGATCTCGCGCCTTTTTGCGCTTGAAACCCTCAGCTTACCCTACTACAATATGTGGATGATCTCTTGGTCGCGGCAGCCTCGAAGGAGCTGTGTCAGCAGGGAACTGAGAGGCTCCTCGCAGAACTGAGTGACTTGGGGTATCGAGTTTCGGCTAAAAAGGCACAAATTTGTCAAACTGAGGTAACCTACCTGGGGTATACCTTCCGAGGGGGTAAAAGATGGCTCACAGAGGCCCGGAAGAAGACTGTTATGATGATCCCATCGCCAACTACCCCACGGCAGGTACGTGAGTTTCTGGGGACTGCTGGCTTTTGTAGACTCTGGATTCCAGGCTTTGCAACCCTAGCGGCACCTCTATATCCTTTGACTAAGGAAGTGTTTCCTTTTGAGTGGAAAGAAGAGCACCAAAGAGCTTTTGAGGCTATCAAATCGTCTCTAATGACTGCCCCCGCGCTAACATTACCTGACTTGACTAAGCCTTTTGTCCTATATGTGGACGAGAGAGCGGGCGTAGCCAGGGGAGTGTTGACACAAGCACTGGGACCCTGGAAGAGACCTGTAGCCTATTTGTCAAAGAAATTAGATCCCGTTGCTAGTGGATGGCCCACATGCCTGAAAGCTATTGCGGCAGTGGCCCTGCTGATTAAAGATGCTGACAAATTGACAATGGGACAACAGGTGACTGTTGTAGCCCCTCATGCCTTGGAAAGTATTGTGCGGCAGCCACCTGACAGATGGATGACAAATGCCCGAATGACACACTATCAGAGCCTGCTGCTAAATGAGCATGTAACCTTTGCGCCCCCTGCCATCCTCAACCCAGCTACCCTTCTCCCTCTAACAAATGATTCCGTCCCAGTACATCAATGTACAGACATCCTCGCTGAAGAAACTGGGACCAGAAGAGACCTGACTGACCAACCCTGGCCTGGAGCTCCCAGTTGGTATACGGACGGCGGCAGTTTCCTGATAGAGGGGAAGCGAAAGGCTGGAGCTGCGGTGGTGGACGGGAAAAAGGTAACTTGGGCAAGCGCTTTGCCTGAAGGAACGTCGGCACAAAAGGCTGAACTTATAGCGCTTATACAAGCCCTCCGAGAGGCTAAAGGTAAAATCGTTAACATCTACACTGACAGCCGCTATGCTTTTGCTACCGCACACATCCATGGGGCCATCTACAGGCAGCGAGGGCTATTGACCTCGGCTGGTAAAGACATTAAAAACAAAGAAGAAATTCTGGCCCTGTTGGAAGCCATACATGCACCTAAGAAGGTAGCCATCATCCACTGCCCCGGCCACCAAAGAGGAGAAGACTTGGTGGCCAAGGGCAACCGAATGGCAGACTCAGTGGCAAAACAAGTTGCTCAAGGGGCCATGATCTTAACTGAAAAAGGTGATCCGCCCAAAAGCCCTGAGGATGAGAGGTATAACATAAAAGAGCTATTGTGGACCAGTGATCCCCTCCCATACTTTTTCGAAGGGAAAATAGAATTGACTCCTGAAGAAGGAATAAAATTTGTGAAAGGACTACACCAATTCACCCACCTGGGAGTTGAAAAAATGATGAGACTAATTAAAAATTCCCGATACCAAGTCTCCAACCTGAAGTCAGTGGCTCCAAAGATTATAGACTCCTGCAAACCATGTGCATTCACTAATGCGACTAGAGCCTACAAAGAACCTGGAAAGAGACAACGGGGAGACCGTACTGGAGTGTATTGGGAGGTAGATTTTACTGAAGTTAAACCTGGAATGTATGGTAACAAGTATCTGTTAGTATTTGTAGACACTTTTTCAGGATGGGTTGAGGCGTTTCCCACTAAAACTGAGACTGCCCAGATTGTGGCCAAGAAGATCCTTGAAGAAATCCTGCCAAGATTTGGAATCCCTAAGGTAATCGGGTCCGATAATGGACCAGCCTTTGTTGCCCAGGTAAGTCAGGGCTTGGCCACTCAGTTGGGCATCGATTGGAAATTATACTGTGCTTACCGCACTCAAAGCTCAGGACAGGTAGAGAGGATGAATAGGACCTTAAAAGAGACCTTGACTAAATTAGTCATTGAGACCGGCGGGAAAGACTGGGTGACTCTCCTCCCTCTTGCGCTCTTCCGAGCCCGAAACACCCCTGGACGTTTCGGGCTCACTCCTTTTGAAGTTCTGTATGGAGGACCTCCCCCCTTAATGGAAGCTGGTGGAACATTGGTTTCCGACTCTGACCCTGTCTTACCCTCCTCTTTGCTTATTCATTTAAAGGCCCTAGAAGTGATTAGGACACAGATTTGGGACCAACTGAAGGCAGCCTATACCCCAGGGACCACCGCAGTACCCCACGGGTTCCGAGTTGGAGACAAAGTCTTGGTCAGACGGCATCGAACCGGCAGCCTCGAGCCACGGTGGAAGGGACCCTATTTGGTGTTACTGATAACCCCTACTGCGGTAAAAGTTGACGGGATTGCCTCCTGGATCCACGCCTCCCACGTCAAGAGGGCCGCCAGTCAAGATGAAGAAAACCATGAAGACGATTGGACAGTGGCAGCCACTGACAATCCTCTTAAGCTTCGTTTGCGCCGCAGGCGCCACCCTGAGCCTAGGGAACCATAACCCTCATGCTCCAATTCAACAGTCTTGGGAAGTGCTTAATGAGGAGGGAAACATTGTGTGGGCAACCACTGCAGTCCATCCCCTCTGGACTTGGTGGCCTGATCTCACACCTGACATCTGTAAGTTAGTGGCAGGATCCCCCAAATGGGACCTCCCCGATCATACCGATCTTAGTAACCCACCCCCTGAAGAGCGGTGTGTCCCAAACGGGATAGGGAGCACATATGGGTGTTCGGGGCAGTTTTACCGAGGTAATCTTAGAGCTGCACAATTTTATGTTTACCCTGGTCAGGGTCAGAGCAAAAGGCTTCAACGAGAATGTGGAGGGGCATCAGATTACTTTTGTGGTAAATGGACATGTGAAACGACAGGGGAAGCTTACTGGAAGCCCTCCTCTGGCTGGGACCTAATCACGGTAAAAGGAGGAAGTGACTATGATAAGTCAAACGAAGGAGAAAGAAACTCCTATAAATATCCAGAGAATGGGTGCGCTTTTGAAAACAGCCCCCCAGGACCATGCAAAGGTAAATGCTGCAACCCCCTACTTATAAAGTTCACCGAGAAAGGGAAACAACACCGTCTAAGTTGGCTTAAAGGAAATAGGTGGGGTTGGTGAGTATACATTCCACCAAGAGATCCTGGGTTCATTTTCACGATCAGGCTGACAGTGAGAGACCCGGCGGTGACACCCGTTGGGCCTAACAAGGTCCTTATAGAACAGGGCCCCCCGTCGTACCGGCTCCCCCAAAGGTCCCAGCCGTACCAGCTCCACAGCCCAACTCAGTGGTACCCTCCCTAGGGACTAATACTCCCCTCATAAAGCCTACCTTGGCTTCCCCACCACCCCTAGGTACAAAGGACTGTCTGGTCAGTCTAGTCCAGGGAGCTTTTTTAGCTTTAAATAGAACTAACCCTAATATGACTCAATCATGCTGGTTATGCTATACCTCTAGCCCCCCTTATTATGAAGGAATAGCTCAGATCAGAACTTATAATATCACTTCAGATCATTCTCAATGTCTTTGGGGAGAAAACAGAAAGTTGACTCTAGCAGCAGTTTCCGGAAGAGGGCTTTGTTTGGGCCAGGTACCTCAGGATAAAGGGCACCTCTGTAATCAGACCCAGAACATCCAGTCTAGCAAAAGTGGTCAGTATCGAGTGCCCCCCTTAGACACAGTATGGGCTTGCAATACCGGTCTCACTCCTTGTGTGTCTATGTCTGTTTTTAATAGTTCCAAAGATTTCTGCATTTTGGTTCAGCTTATTCTTAGACTCCTGTATCATGATGATAGCTCCTTTTTAGACAAATTTGAGCATCGGGTCCGCTGGAGAAGAGAGCCCGTTACCTTAACTTTGGCAGTTCTATTAGGATTAGGAGTAGCGGCTGGAGTAGGTACAGGAACCGCTGCCTTAATTAAGACCCCCCAATACTATGAAGAACTACGTGCAGCTATGGATGTTGATCTTAGAACTATAGAACAGTCTATAACCAAATTAGAAGAATCTTTAACTTCCCTGTCCGAAGTGGTGCTACAGAATAGAAGGGGATTAGACTTATTATTCCTTAAAGAAGGAGGACTCTGTGCTGCCCTAAAAGAAGAATGTTGTTTTTATGTTGACCATTCAGGAGTAATCAAAGATTCTATGGCCAAACTTAGAGAACGCCTAGATATACGTAAAAGAGAAAGAAAAAGCCAACAAGGATGGTTCGAGAGCTGGTTTAATAAGTCCCCTTGGCTCACCACTCTATTCTCCACCATAGCAGGACCTTTGATTACTCTTATGCTTTTGCTTACTTTTGGCCCCTGCATCCTTAATAAGTTAGTAGCTTTTATTAGAGAAAGGATAAATGCAGTACAGGTTATGGTACTAAGGCAACAATATCGGGGCCTTCAGGAGGAGAAAACTCGCTCTAAGATTAGAACTATCTCCTAAAAGAAGTGGGGAATGAAGAATAAAAAATTAATTACTGAATTCTTCCTCACCCCAGAGCCCGACCCCTCCCATCTAGAGAGTGTTCCCAGAACGCTCCTGAACTCTTCACCCCAGAATGCATTCCTGAAATCCTCACCCTAGAGTTCGAACCCTCCCAACTAAAGACTGTTCCAAGAACATTTTTGAGATAAGGGCCTCCTGGAACAACCTCAGAATGAACCAGATTCATTGCCAAATAATAGGACATGACCCTTAGTTACGTAGAATCCCTTGGCAGAACTCCTTGTCCCTTGGCAGAACCCCTTAGTTATGTAAACTTGTACTTTCCCTGCCCCGCTCTCCCCCCTTGAGTTTTCCTATATAAGCCTGTGAAAAATTTGGCTGGTCGTCGATTCTCCTCTACACCACTAGGTGTATGAGTTTCGACCCCAGAGCTCTGGTCTATGTGCTGCTTTCATACTGCTGCTTTATTAAATCTTGCCTTCAGCATTTTGAGTTCGTTCTCAGTGTCTTCTTGGGTCTGCGGCTGTCCCGAGGCTTGAGTGAGGGTCTCCTTTCGGGGGTCTTTCAGTTCCAACTTGTAATAAGAACACATGCTCCACTATGTTCATAGCAGCCTAATTTATAATAGCCAGAAGCTGGAATCTCTCACCTCCCAGGTCTCTGGTGCATTATAGGGTATCCTTGAAACATCCTATTTCCCGAGTTTGCCTATTTCCCTTATTTCTGCTGGCCCTCAAGGCTTCAGTCTTTTTCCCTTATACAATACCAGATCAGAATCCATCCCCTACTCTACCTCTTTCCACTTTTTCTCCCACGTTCGTTCTTCGCTCCCAACTTGTGGTTGATTTCTTCTCCCTCCCAATTAGGACCGAGGCGTCTTCCCTTGGGTACTTCAGCTTGTTGAGCTCTTTGAGTTCTGTGGACTGTATCCTGTGTATTCTGTAGTTTTTGTTGTTGTTTGTTTGGTTTGGTTTTGTTTGGTTTTGGGTTTTTGGCTAATATCCATTTGTTAGTGAATACATACCATGAATGTTCTTTTGTGTCTGAGTTACCTCACTAAGCATGGTATTTTCAGGTTCCATCTGTTTGCCTATTAATCTCTGGATGTCCTCATTTGTTGTTGTTGTTGTTGTTGTTGTTGTTGTTTGTTGTTGTTGTTGTTGGTGGTGGTGGTTTTGGATTTTTTTTTTTTGATGTCCTCATTCTTAATAGCAAAGTATGTTATGCTCTGGGTCCACAGGAAACCCAGATGAGCCCAAGAATTGCAAACTCTACTGAAACTCACAAAAAAAGTCTTATTTTCAAGTTCAACCTTGGTTTACCCAACTAGCATTCACTGCATGAATGTTGGCAAGTGACCCTGAATCCAAAAAACATTGGGTTTATATACAGTATTGGAATTGTGTAAATATTTATAGAAAAGGTGACTAGAAGGTGTAATCGTACTGAAGTGGGAGGGGGTATTCAGTGTCTGTTCAAGGACTAAGTTTATGGCCCGTTTTATCTGTCTGTGGGCTGACATCTGCTTACCTTTTACTTTTTCCATGGTGTCCCTTGAGCTTGCTTTTTCTCTAAGGTCTCAAGGATAGGTACTTGGAGTTCTTTCCAACAGGAGTTTTGGTTTTTGCACACACAGAGGCAGAGAGATTGTGTCCTCATTATGGGCCCTGTCATTGTAACTCTAGGGGAGGAAGAGGCAGCCTAGTCTGCTGCAGGAGGATGCAGCACAGAAACCATCTGTTTGCTATCTGCATTGCCGCAGGGGAAGGAGGACAGGGGAAAGGAGGATGGGAGCCTCTGTCTGTACAACACTGAAGTCTCTCTAGTATTAGTAATCTGTGGGTTACAACATTCTCCCCTCTTTTTGGTGACGCTAGAGGCCAATCATGTGCTCTTTATAGGCCTAAATCATCTGTGCTAACTGGTTTGTACTGGGACCTCATCACCATCAGTTGAATAGTCCCTAATCTCTGCTTTATATACTGAATAAGCTTTTTAATTATGCATGGCCCAAATGTGAGCAGCAACAAAAAAATTACAAGGGACCCTGTAATTGTGGAAATGAGAGTAGTTAACCGTGGGGAATTATCAAATAGGGAATGATGTCAGCTTTTGGAGTTTTCTTGTTCTCTTTGGCACCTCTCTATGCTTTCTCTAACCTTAGCTAGTGATTCTTTGATGCCAGAATGATTTACATAAAACCAACATTCTTTGAATACATCAACACACAAGCCTCCATGATGCAAGAACACAAAGTCTAACCCTTGTCTGTTCTGTTCAACTACCTCAGCCAGGGAATCTACATTTCACTCTAGGTGTGCAATGGATTTTTCTAAGCATTGGCTGTCTTGATCTGTATCTAATTTAAGGCTGTATAGTTATTCTCTTACAATGTTAGGGCTGCTATCCCAGTGCCTGCACCAGGTAGCCCTGCTCCCAAAATTATAGCCAACATTAGGGAAATAGTTTCTCTCTTCTGTCTTTTGAGGTCTCCCCCAACATGCCCTATTAGATTCTTCAGCACTATTTCCTCTGAATAACAGGTTATGCATGGCACCAATTGGACTAGAATAGAGAACTCCTTTGTGGTAGGGGAATTAAGAACCTCTCCATTCACACACAGAGTCAACTCTGTTGAAAAGGCCCACCATGCCTGTACGGGTGAAATAACATATTTGGAATGCACCATGGGCGTATTTTGGTTACAAATATGTTGATGTGACAAGGGAACTTTTCCCAGGAACATACCAGGCAGGTCCTCTGTCCTGATATGGTCTGTATGGTTAAGGTTCTGCCTTTTTGGGACCATATGCATGCAGTGTCTCTCTTGGACTCATTATATTTAGACATAAATCCAACACCTTCATAAGAAGGGTTTCTGGCATAATAACACAGCCAGCAGAAGATGGTTAGCTCTGGTTGGGAACTGGTCAAAATATGAAAGGTTTTTAGCATCCATGACCAGAGCAGATCTACGGGGGGGCGGGGAGCCTGCTGGGGAAGGACTGGGAGGTCAACAAACACTGGTTTGGGAACAGACTTTGGCATAGGTTTTTCAGGGCAAGACCTCTTGGTATAGGTTTAGTGTTTGCCAGAATTCGGTTTGGTCCTACAGTCACATTCAGGTGGTTTACTATTGGTTTTATCAGGAGCCTAATTGTGAAAATGAGTTTGAGGATTTTTCCCCCCAATAATATAAAATCGGAGGCCCCAAGGTTTCCCAGTTTCCCAGCCCTTTTCCTGCTTTCCTAGGCTGGTAAACTTAAGTTGAACTTAAGATTCCCTCCCCTGTAAGGTGACTGTGATAAGATCTTCCTTTGATACCTTCCATCCCGATGTTTCACAACCCTATAAAGCATAATAGAATTGTTCTGGGTCCCCATATGCCACAGTTCTCTTTTCCCCAGACATATAAAAAAGTCTCCTTAAGTCTACTTAGTGTATGAATGTTGTAGAATCTGTTGGGTGTCAGGCCATGAGTTATGAGCCAGCCGGCACAGATCAAACGTTAAATATGGAAACCATGACATCCCAAGTGGCTTTTCTTTATTAGCCAGTTGGGCCCAGTAACCCATTTCAGGATTCTCAATTGTCCTAATCAAGTCATAAGGCTGCTGCGGGTGTTTGATCTCTGAATGGAGACATGGACTGGGAACAGCAGCACATGCAGTCAGTAAAAACAGCAATCTTAGGACCTAGTTAATTTTAACATGGAGGGATGAATAGGACTCCAGCTCTTTTAATAGTATGAAAAGTGATCATTGCAGAAAACAAGGATGAACCAGTTTTGTGATACCTCAGTTCTAGGATTGTCATAGACTTAATAAAAAATGAAAATTTAGCACCAAATATGTGGAAACTAATGAGGGCAGGGGAAGGAGGGGTAGGGAGGATAGCCCACATCTGGCCAGAGTTCCTCCTATGCTCTGGGCAGGTGGACTTGGGAGAGCTGCTAACCCTCACAGCTTCTCTACTGCCTTCCCTTACATGAATGTGTTCATTTTTTCCTCCCCTTTCCATCTCCCACCTAGTTCTCACTCTCTCTCTGTCTCTCTGTCTCTCTGTCTCTCTGTCTCTCTGTCTCTCTGTCTCTCTGTCTCTCTGTCTCTCTGTCTCTCTGTCTCTCTCTGTCTCTCTCTCTGTCTCTCTCTCTCTCTCTCTCTCTCTGCCTTGTGTGATTTCTTTCTTCTCCCTTACAACTGTGATTGAAGCATTCTCACTTGGACCCTTCTTGTTTTTAAGTTTGTTGAGTTCTGTGGATTGTATCCTAGAAAATCTGTACTTCTTTGTTTAATATCCTCTTATTACAGTTCATTTTTCTTTGAGATTTTATTTGTATTCGGAACAAGAACAGTGTTACATTAATGATAAAAATGATAAAATGTTGAATAGATTCACAAAAAGAAATCTTAGTAATTTACTGTTTATTTACTATTACCTGGACGTTTTAATAATTATCATAGAGTATAAAATAAAATGTGAATGTGAGAAAGAAATTTAGAGAACGAATTGGAGGGTAAGGATGGAAGGTGTCGAAATTTGGATTTTGTTGTTATGAAGAGACACTATGAACACAGTAATTCCTATAAAGCAAAGAATGTTGCTGGGGCTGACTTACAGTTTCAGAGGTTAATTTAATTATTGTCTTGCCGAGAAGCATGGTAGTTTTCAGGAAGATCTTTTGTTAGAGCCGGAGATGAAGCCAAGAGCTATAAATCTTCATCCACAGCCAGCAAAAAGAGGCTGTCTACACACTGACCAGACATGAGCATATATGATCTCAAAACCTTCCTCTAGTGACAGCCTTCCTTGATTGAGCAGCAGAGTAGAGCTGGCCCTAGATTTGGGGCTTTCTGATCAGCTGCCTGGTGGGCATGGACATGGGTACCTGGTCCTGCCTCTTGTGTGTTGTGCAGTTGTTTGGACAAAGGAGAGACCCCTTCCCTTCCTTTTGCCCTCACCAACCTTGGCAGGAGAGCTGTCCCTGATGGGGTCATGAGCCCAATCACCTCTTGCAGCACTTGGGAGATTAGGCCATGCACCTCATCTGAGCAGCAGGGAGGGAGTTGGCCCTGGTTTGGGGGGTTACTGGTGAGCATGGTCAGAGGGAGTGAGAATTAGAGACCTGGCTCCATCCCTTACCTGCTGAAGCACTGTAGAGTATGACCCCTCTACCTTGTCTGGGCAGCACAGTAAAGCTGGCTTTGATGGCAGGGGCATAAATGAGAGAGCACTGAGGGTATGGTAGCATGAAAGTAGTTTCTGCCCGTTGTTGGCTGCAACTTTGGAAAGGGAAGCTTGGGAAGGGCAGGAAAGCTCTCCCAGATGGTGGTAGTGTGGCAGAGCTGGTGGTCTGGTTAGCCAGATCCCTCTCAGGCCCAGATCCTGGGGTTTGAATTGTGCCACCACAACATTGACCCCCATTGGTGAACTGCTGAAGTATATTAAAATGGCCACCCTACAGATCCCATACTACAGGATCTCCATGACAAAGGGCAACAACAGGATATCTGAGAGGAGTTACAGTTATGCATTAGTACTGATAGTATAGTAGAAGGCAGAGACCTCTTAAGACTCATTAAAATGAACAACTTGGAAACAAAGAAGTGTAGATAAAAGGACACACTGAGGGATATACACTGTGACATTACAAATTCCACAATGAGATTCTTATTCTGTTGGGGTGGTTGCAATGGTGGAAGCAGGATACAAGGTGATGAGGAGATAAGTGGGACTGGGTGCATGATTTAAAACTCAGGAAGATCAAACAAAAAGTTTGAAAAAGAGTACCAACTTTTCAAACCATTATTCATTTCTATGTTAAAGGGAAAAATTCAAACATACTCAAGGGTATATAACTATCTTCATAATATAAAAAAAAAATAGTAACTTTTCTGACATCTAGGTTTCTACCCTAAAAATTGAACTAAAATCCTGTAAACATGACATTTTGTGAGTTAACTGATATTTTATTTTGAAGAGTTATAGTAAGCTATATGTTTAGAAATAAGTTAGGTACGTGCACACGTGTGTGCACGTGCATGTGTGTGCGGACACACACACACAAATACACACAAGCTTATACACATAATCCTGGATATATGGTATATATAAGTCATGATTTTTTTTTCTTTTCAGGAAATTAGCAACAAAACTGAATATTTTAAACTAATTTATTAATAGTTTATTCTTCTTTCTCTTACAAATTCTACGGTGCAGATACCTATATCCCAGCTAATATTTTTCTTGTAAATATCTAAAACAAATCTTGCTGGTGTGGTAGTTAATACTCATAGCTACAGCCATACTTGGAAGACTAAGACATGAGGCCTTTGAGTTAAAAAAACAGCCTAAGGTAATTGTTGAGATTCTGTTTCAAGACAGTAAAATATGCACAAATATTTCATTACTCAATATTTTAAATATTAGCAAGATAAATATTTATGTTACTATTTTAATTTGTTTACATATGTGTGGTTCATAATAAAAATGTCAGTGTTCAAATACAATTTTCTTTACTGATTTTTATTTTGGGCGTTTCAGTTTGCATAAACATTTTCAAAGTAGAAGAAGCCTTATGAAACAAAACCTTGAAACATCTGTTATTTCTCCTAAATTATACGTCCCTACTGAATATTCGTAAAAGGACGGAATATCTCAAGCTTAATTATTTAATCTTCAATTTTTGTTTTAGATTAATTTTATATATGCAGAAACATTGTCAGGATAGAGTTCTCATATACCATTTATCTATTTTTTTCTTTAATAGTAATATTTTAAATAACCATAGTACATTTCTGAAAGTAACATCACTACTATACTACTTGCTAAAGTATAAAGTATAAAGAAATATGAAGAATGTCTTTATGCCACGATACACCAAGAAAGTAAATCCATAGTCAGCTAAACTATACATAGGCTAAACAAAACTAGATATAGACCTTTATGTTATGGGCAGTAGAGACGGTTCAACTGGTGAAGTGTTTCCTGCCAACCCTGACAGCCTGAGTTTGACTCTTATGTCCTATATTGTAGAGAAATAAAAGTGACTTCTGATGTCATCTGACCTATACATGCACACAATGGCATTTCTTCACAGGCATGTGTGTGTTCACATGCACACACACACAAACACACACACACACACACACACACACACACCATCTCCACCACCACCACCACCACCATACCACACCACACAACCGAGGGGGAGGGATGGAGAGAGAGATGAAGGAAAGGAGAGGGAGAGACAGAGAGAGAGATAGAGACAGAGACAGAGACAGACAGACAGAAACAGAGAAAGAGGAAGGGAGAGAATACTTTATTATCTCTCTTTAAAAAATATATTTAGTCTCGACAGGTTTTCCCGTTCCCTTTGTGGGAGTATTTTAGCTAATGCCATCCTTCTGGAGTCCTGGGAAGCTCTTGCTTTGTTGGCATCTGGGACTTTCTGTTTTTTACCACCAGTTCCTCATCCCCCAGTTGCTATACACCCCTGTTCAATGTCCTGACCCTCTGAACAACTCTCCTGTCTTCTCCCATACCTGATTCTTCCCCTCTATTTCTGATCCCCCTTTTCTCTTCTTCACAATTCCCTCCCATCATCTACGTCCCTTGATTATTTTGTTCCCCGTTTTAATTAGGATGGAAGCATCCACTCTTTGGTCTTACTTCCTCCTGAAGTTCATGTAGTTCCTGAGTTGTATTGTGGTTATTCCACACTCTATGCCTAATGCCAGTGGTGAGGCAGGAGTGGGTAGGTGGTTGGGGGATCACCCTCATAGAATCAGGGTAAAGGGAGATGGGATATAGGGGTTCTAGGTGGAAAAAATGGAATGGAGATGACATTTGAAATGCAAATAAGTAAAGTGTCCAATTAAAAAAAAAGTATTTAGAAACAGTGTGAATAAGAATGGCCCCCATAACGTTCATATATTTGAATAAGTACTGAGTAACATTATTGAAAGAGTAAGCAGGTATGGCCTTGTTGGAATAAGTATGACCTTGTTGAAATGGGTATAACATTTTTGGAAGTATTGACACTGGATATTATTTTGATATTTCAAAATGTTCATTACAAGACCAGAGTTTCTCTCTTCTTTCTACCTGAAGATTCTCTCGCTACTGCTCAATTAACATGTCTGTCTACATGCTACTGCACTCCCACCACAGTAAGAATGAACTAAATCTCTGAAACTGTAAGCAAGTCATGATTAAATGGTTTCATTTTACAATATTTTCCTGGTGATGGTATCTTGTATTAATAGTACACTTATTAAGCCATATGCTCTCACTACATAGCTCAAATTTCCTTGGAAAGTATGATTTTTCTGCATTAGCCTACTGAATACTGCAAATAAAAATTATGTCTTACCAATACCAGTTATTTTCCCCTATTGGAACAGACTAGTCTAAAGATCTCGTGTAGAAAATTATTTTCTCCACAAAAATTTCATTTTTTTAACAACTTCACTAACCATTACTATCTCTCATTTTAAATTCCATCTTAAAAATAATTTTGTAAAATAATTAGTAATGTCAAAACTATCTTCCATTCACTTTCCTACTCTGTTTATTTTCTTATTCTGTGTAATGCTTAAGACAAATATTCATGTAAATTCTGATATGGTATAATTCAACATGTGAGGCATTAACCAAAGGGGAAAATGGTCCATGATCAAGCACTTACCTTTGCTAAACCTCTAATCATTAATAGATCCTTATGATATCTTGTTGAAATTCATAGCTATCATAAAGCTCTAAAACTAGAAGAATTTTATTATTTGTCTGTGTTCACAAAAGAGTATTTAAAGAGATGTCTTAGTAGTTAACTGAAATTTTTAATGAATCACAAGGGCAGAGTTTGAATTTACAGCATCCATATTGTTCATACAGCAACAATTTGGGCAATGGGTGTAGAGATATGATTCAAATTTACAAGGGGATATTAGCAAGACTATTGTTAGAGTTTGCTGGCTTCAAATATAGCCAAATCCTGGGATGTATAACTCCAGAGGAGACACCCCACCCCAACCTTCCTGGACTGCTTGGTTCATAACGCTTTCTCTTTGCACCCTCACAAAGTTCAAATACACTCACAGAAAGACACACACATACAATGCATACATACATATATACCATCATACATACACATAATACACCCTATTTCGGATAAAAAAAGACACAAGTTAAGGGCTTCTCAATGATCTCTCTGTTAAAATATAGTTCACTGCTAAAACATTTTATCACATAAGATATCTTATGGTTATCTTCATTGTGGGAATAATCATATGTTATATTTTGCATCAATTTTAAATGCATCAATTCACACAATAAAATCAGACTTCTTTTTTATTTTTTTTAATTTTTATTCATTTATTTATTTATTTATTTATTTATTTATTTATTTATTTATTTATTTATTTATTTATTTATTTATTTATTTATTTATTTTGGTTTTGTGAGACAGAGTTTCACTCTATAGTCCTGGCTGTCCTGGAACTCACTTTGTAGACCAGGCTGGCCTCGAACTCAGAAATCCACCTGTCTCTGCCTCCCATATGCTGTGAATAAAGGCGTGCACAACCATGCCCAGCATAACATTAGACTATTTATTTAGTCTTCAATAACATGCATGAAAAATGAAATGAAAAATAGTTATTAATGTTGTTTTATGACAGTTAACATTTTAAATTAAGCTAGTATTTAAGGTACAGATGGGAAACATATTCTCAGACAATTAATAACATGTTACAAAAGATTTTATCTATAAATTCCAATATAAGAACTTCTAGAAAAGACATCTTGTCTTAAAGAAATACTATTCTTGAATTGGAGAGATTGCTCAGTGATTAGGAGTGATAGCCAGTACTCTTCCAGAGAAAACATTTATTTTTCTACACATTCTTTGTTAGTTGAAATCATCCATGATTCCAGTTTCAGGGGGTCTGATCCATGTACAAGACATGTAATCTGGTGGTGGGTAGTTCTTAGGAACTCTAGAAAGTCCCAGAGAGCTGGGATGTGAGAGGCTCCCGGAACTAGTTGGTGATCTTAGCTGAACTGCCCAACAGTGGGGAGATGGAACCTGGAAAGACCACCTCCAGTTAATAGGCAGGGCCCCTAGTGTCTCTAACAACAACTGACTGAGACACATGCAGATAATTACAGTTAATCATTGGACGCATACAGAAGAGTTAGAGAAAAGTTTGAAAGAACTGAAGAAGATGACAACCCCATAGGATTACCAATAGTGTCAATTAACCCAAACTCCCAGGAAGATCTGAGAGAGTAAGTCACCAGCCAAAGAGCATACTTGGGCTAGTCTATGGCATCTGGCACATATGTAGCAGAGTACTGCTTTTTCCAGGCCAGTGGGAAACGATAGACTGAATCCTGGAGAGACTTGATGCATCATGGATGCTGGTGTGGGATATGTTGAGGTGAGATGGGGTGGATGGCTTGTGCAACACCCTCTCAGAGGAAATGGGGAAGAAGAATGGGTTGAAGAACTGTAGGAAGTGGGATCAGGAGGTGGGATATTTGGAATGTAAATAAATTAAAATAAAATACAAACTTACTGCAACATCAATAGCTAGTCAAGTCATTACTTTCTTCATACTTGTCAGCAGTGTTGATGTTATGAAAATTTTAGAGAGAATATGATTTCATCAAATGCATCCGTGTCTCAAAGGAAGACATTCCAATTTTGGCATACTATTTATAACTCCAAAGATAAGCTAACATTTTAGTGTGGGCTTTAGACTGCTCATTGTCACATGATTTCAAATAATATTTTATAAATAAATATTTCACTAAGTTGTAAAATTACACTTTTATTTATCAAATGCTGTCTATTTTAATGTTTTGTGTGACTCTGAATTTAATGTTGACTTCTATCCCATTGTCACTATTTTTTCTACAGTCTCATGCAACACTAAACAAATGAGAAATTAAAATTTTCACATCCCTACTTTTAAAAAGGTTTTTGTTTCATAGCTTCATTGACCTTAATGTTGTTGAAACTTTGATGGTTTTCTCTATATTATTTTCTGGTTTTGCCAATAAAGCATATTAATTAGGTTTATTTACCCAATAGTTAACTTAATTTTAATTTGTCTTTTTGTATTTATCTTCTAGCCATTCTAATCCAAAAGTTGTTAATCCAATCAAAACATGTTCATGCTTGCATCTCATGCAAACAAATATTATTTTTAATTTCTAGGTGCAGTATTTATAGTCAAGTGTTTGGACTGACTGTGGGTAAAGTTAACTGCCTTGACAGCCAGAAGTCCTTACTAACAAAGTTTTGGCCTTAGTGGAAAAGTCCTATCTTAGTTGAGATTTCTGTGGGAAAAGTTGAGGCCTCTGTAGGAAAGTACTAGTCCCAGTTAAGAACAAATAGCTATAGATATTGTGGACAGGTACTTAGCAACCCACTCTGTTCTGTTCCTCCTGCTGAACTTTTTTTACCTAGTCAATATCCTGCTTTGGGGAACAGGTGCATTCCCCCAGAAACAAAGTGATTTCGCATCATTTTCACTCCACATTTCCTGTTTCTATGGGTATAAAACCTGCCTGGGAAAAACAAAATTTGTCAGCTTGATCAGGTTTTTTTTTGTTGTTATATTTTATTTTTTTTGTCTTGCTGTCCATTCTTTGTATTTCTTGTTCCCCATTCTCTCCTTAGGTGGTTTTTCAAATCCTGTTCAATTGTTTCATGGGTCAGGACAGTCGAGATTCAAGAATGCTCATGGTAAAAAGAAATTCTAAATGTTACTGAAGGACTCACTCATCTCTAAGCTAAAAGAAAAAAAAATTACCCTAATTCCTTCCAGGGCTGTGTCTAATGAACATTAAGATATTTTTCTACCAGATGCAGAATATAAAAATTCCTTCAACATATTAAAAACATTGTAGTTATTTGGTGAGTATATTGATGATTTTAATATTCTTACACATCATTGTCATTCACAAATAACAATTTAACAAAGTAAGCTTCTGTTGAATAATGCCTTGCTATGTAGTGTAAGAGGTAGCATAAGATTTTAAAATTTGAAAAAAAGTGATTCAAAAAGCTTTAGTGTAGTAACCAATGGATTTAAATATTAGTATTATAAAAACACTCAGTATAAAAATCAAATCCAGTTTCCTTCCAGTCATCTACCATCTCTAATTATTATTTCAGGCTCTGAAATTCAGCATGTGATCTAATCCCAGAGGCATAAAATAAAGACTATAATATCTTAAAATAGTATTGATGTATATGAGATACAGAATCTATAGTAAGTATAATTGTTACTTCACTTATGCTTAATTTTATTAAGGCAATATTTTCTGATAGCAATCATACTTATTTTTATAATTTAGTAATTTTAATAAAGAGTTATTTAATTTTCATATTGGTAATGTCAGTTTTGAATTGATTTACCAAATCAGTTGAATTGTAACTATTTACCAATATTGGAAGATAACTAAATGTTTACATTATTATATTAGTTATTTCATAGTTGGAATGAACACATATCTGTAATGAGATGGTCTCTTAGAAAAAAGAGATGTTATAACTCTAACAACAAATTTGTTCTTATTCTTAAGTGGAGAAAACTTATTTATTAAGTTTCATAAAAATATGGTTTCCTCTTCATTCTCTTCCAGACAAAATGGTGTTGAACATAAGAATTCACAAGACTGTGGTAGCACAAGTTCAAGATAGATGAGATCCCAACAATTTGATGGGAAAATGGACATAGACTCTGTTCTAAATTGAGACCCGCAGGCATATGGAAGAACATTTTTTTTTCTGATGGAATATTGCTGTGCATATCAACCACATTCCATAGTTGACTAATACCTACAGAGAGTTGACCAACACATGTTTTTTTTGTGGACTTCTTTGATGTTGTTTGTTTTGGCTTTCTCTCTCTCTCTCTCTCTCTCTCTATCTATCTTTCTCTCTCTCTCTCTCTCTCTCTCTCTCTGTGTGTGTGTGTGTGTGTGTTTTGTGTGTGTGTGTGTGTGTGTGTGTATGTGTGATTTTCTGAGTATTTTTGATTTCATGATTTTTTTTGTTGATTCAGGCTTTTTTGCTTTTTTCATTTAGAGAGAGAAAGAAAAAGAGAGAGAAAGAAAGAGAAAGAGCATTAAATTGGGTGGGTATGATGGTTGGAAAAAATCTGGGAGGTATTCAGGGATGGGACACATGTTCAAAATATATTGTATGAAAAATTGTTAATAATAATAATCCAAATTACTTTATCCTAATCTCTCTCTCTCACACACACAATACACATGTAGTTATGTATACCTTTTTAAATTCCCACAAATCATCATTGCAAAAAAAACCTCTTAAGTTCTTAGAGCAGCAACAGGCAGTTCATCTCATTTTTTGACTCACCATGTTATCCCTCCAAAAGTACAGTAAATTCTGTTATTTAAACTCTTTGTTCAAATTAATGAGCTTAATTTTCTGTCAGACATAATTATCTCTATAATCTGGGCTTAGACAAAAATAGCATAATATATGTAACAGGATAGGGTGTTGTCTTAGTCAGGGTTTTTATTCCTGGACAGAACATCATGACCACGAAGCAATTTGGGGAGGAAAGAGGCATTTATTGGCTTACATGACCAAGGAGGTCAGGTCTGGAACTCAAACAGGTCAGGAAGCAGGAGCTGATGCAGAGGCCATGGAGGGATGTTCTTTACTGTCTTGCTTCCCCTGAATTGCTCAGCCTGCTCTCTTATAGAACCAAAGACTACCAGCCCAGAGATGGTCCCACCCACAAAGGGCCTTTCCACCTTGTTCATTAATTGAGAACATGCCTTAGAGTTGGATCTCATGGAGGCATTTCCTCAACTGAAGCTACTTTCTCTGTGATGACCCCAGCTGTGTCAAGTTGACATAAAACTAGCCAGTACAGGTGTATATACTATAAAATCTGCAAGATAATATGTTTTTTCAAGGGTTAGAGATTTTTAAAGATATTTTGGTTACTTTGGATTTGTAAGAACTTGACTGAATATTATAAAATTATTTACCAGAACATCTTATCTTCTCAGGGTACACTTAAGATGTGAGTCAAGCTCTATAAAGTAGAGAGCATATCAAATACTCGAAATAGTTTAAAGCACAGCACGATCAACTTGAGTTTTCCAGCAAACAGAAATGAATTCTTTTAAACTGAATTTGCTTTTATTTTATTTTATTTAATTTTATATTATTGAATTTGGAAAAAAAATATTTTTAGAAAGAAGGTGTTTATCATTAATCCCCTTGAGTTAAGGCAACATTAAATGGAGAATGGAGGCTAGAAAATGTAAGCCATATTGAGAGAATGTGGATGTCTGTGGACAAAACATTTCATTGTGCATACATTTTATGTTTTTTAACATCTTATGTTCATATTTTTAATCACAAAGTCACAAGTCCTTGAAATGGAACTTTGTACAATGAAGTTCATATCAAAAATATATATGTTGAATTTGTTTAAAACTAAAATTAACATACCTTAAAATTGGGAATCATTAAAAACTTTGGGAACTCTGTATGTTTTATAATCGCCAATGATACTAGTGTTGATGAAACATGGTCAAACTTTTCAGATACATTAACTGTAGATATGATGTTAAAGCTATTGTCCAGTGAAACTAGGTTACCTCTTGGGCCAGTCATGAAATTTAGTGGCAATGTCTACATTTTTCTAAATTTAATATATGAAAGATGCAATACTAAGAGAGTCTTTAAGAACAGCTGAGGCCAAGAGCTGTGTGACAGAGTTTGAATCCTGGCAAAGAAGCCCCAAGAGGCTGTTGCATGAAGTAAGTTTAATCTACTGTAGAGATTCCAGAGTATTAGAAAGGCCAGGATGATGGGACATGATCTAATGTCTGGACAAGGACATCTGGAGGTGAGAAATGGAATCAGTTTAAATGCTGAGAAAATCTGTGTGTGCTGAAGATAGCATATGTAGAGGAATTGGGACACCAAATCTGATTTCTCCATGGAAAGCCCCAGAAATGGAGGATTTCCTTTCTCTGCTTGATTTTGGCTTTTTGTATAATCATCACTTATTTTTATTTTGTGATAAGAATTTTTACATTATTCTATTATGCATAACAATAAAATAATTTTCTACAAGATATAACAATACATTTTTTGATGTGGTAAAGTTTTTAAAGACTATGAGGACTTTTAAATTTGAACTGTATTTTGCATTACTAAACACACCGAGAACTTTGGAAATAAGTGTTTGTAGGTTATGTCTAAAACATAATGTGATGTGTCTATGTGACAGGTTAAAAATGAATGAAGCTGTGATGGTTAATGTTATATACTTAACACAATATAGAATTGCCTGGGAGGGAAATCTGAATGAAGGATTGTCTATACAACTTAGTCTGTGAGCATGGTTGTGGGCCTGCATCTTGATTACTTTTAATTTCTACGAGAACTTCCCTTGTTGTGGCACCATTATGTACGATGGGGATTCTGGAGTGTATGAGAATAAAGAAAGCAAATTAAGCTCTAGTAACCATACAAACATCAATTCCTTGATCTCTACTCTTGACTTGTGTCAAGTTTCTGCTACTTCCTGTTGCACTGATGCCCCAACAGTGATGGATTATAGTCTGAATTTGTGTGTAAAATAAACTTTCATTTACCTTGTTTTGGCCAGGATACCTACAGAAAGTTATAAGGTGCTAACCTTCTTAATGCAGTTCATGCTTGCCTCAATCTTTCAATACTACTCCATTTTCTCTTCCTCAGTGCTAGTTTTTTTTATAAGCCTAATATAATATGACTGAATAAATTTTCTTTTCATTTTTAAAACACATTTATTATTATTATTATTATTATTATTATTATTATTATTGCTACTACTACTACTGCTACTACTACTATTATTATTATTATTATTATTAATTATTATTATTACTACTACTACTACTATTATTACTATGTGGTAGCATATCTGATTTAGAGCACATGTGGAAGTCAGAGCATCACTTTGCTGAATGCAGTTCCCTCTTTACATTCATGTATGTTCTGAGAATGGAATGAAGGCCATCACAATTGCTTAGCAAGTGCTTTATTTGTTTAGCAACTCATTAATCTCCCATTTTGTGTTTCTTTGTTTTTGATATTGTTTTTGTTTTTGTTTTGTTTTGTTTTGGACTCAGAACCTCCCTATGTAGCTCAGCATTGCATTGAACTTACACTCATCCTCCTGTCTTTCACGTACATAGATAGTAGGTATGCATTATCATGACCAGTGAAGTTCATTATTTCTATGCTCTATCTGGCCCACCGTGAACATTCAGTACTTGGTATTCCATATGAGGTACATTGGCATACTAACTTGCCTTAGTTAGGGATTGTATTTAGGTGATAAGACATCATGAACAACATCAACTGGGAGAGAAAATGGTTTGGTTCATAATTCAGTTTGTAATTCATCATACATGAAATTCACACCAGAAACCTTAGACTGGAATTTGGAACAGGTAAGACCTGAAGTAGAGGATATGTAGGAAAATTCCATACTGGCATATTCCCCATGTTTTGATCATCCTACTTTTTTTTTATAGCATCCAGTACCATCAGTCCAGAGCTGATACTGCCAACTGGGATATCCTTCCATAGCAATCATTAATAAAATTCAACAAAGCCTTTTCCAGGCAAAAGTTTGGTGGGGTTATTTTCTCAATTGAAATTCAATATTCTCAAATGGCTCTGGCTTATGTGAAGTTGATATTGAATTAGACAGCGGAGGACTTTAATGAATACAACCATAGGCATGATGTATTAAGTGTGAGAAATGTTGTCTTGGACTTATCCTTAACAGGAAGGCTTGCAGCTGCCGAAGTAGATTTGGTAGAGTACTTTATTCTCATGCATGAAGCCTTGTGTTTTATCTCTAAAACTGCATCAAGTAGGGCATGCTGGTACATCTCTTTAATCCTAGCTGTTCTGGAAAATGAAAGCAGGAGGATCAGTGTTTCATAGTCATATTGAGCTATTAAGTGAGATAAAGGGCAGTCTGAACTATATGAAATATGTATCGAAAGCAAGTAAGGATTATAATAATATATAATACCAACACACAAACAAAAGCCAGCTTATATCACATGAGACTGTGACTCTCTCAGTTTTATTTAAGCCTCCACTTACATAATCCAATAGCTCTACCATCGAATTCTATCCACAGTTATCCAGTGGACCTCATGGCAGTACATGTCTAGGGTGTAATTTATTTTTTTTTCATTTATTAGGTATTAAGCTCATTTACATTTCTAATGTTATACCAAAGTCCCCCATACACACCCATCCCCACTCCCCTACCCAACAACCCCCTTTTTGGCCCTGGCGTTCCCCTGGATTGGGGCATGTAAAGTTTCAAATCCAATGGGCCTCTCTTTGCAGTGATGAACGACTAGGCCATCTTTTGATACATATGCAGCTTGAGACAAGAATTCCGGGGTACTGCTTAGTTCATATTGTTGTTACAATTATAGGGTTGCAGTTCCCTTAGTTCCTGGGTTGATTTCTCTAGTTCCTCCATTGGGGGCCCTGTGGTCCATTCAACAGCTGACTGTGAGCATCTACTTCTGTGTTTGCTAGGCCCTGGCATATTCTCACAAGAGACAGCTATATCTGGGTCCTTTCAGCAAAATCTTGCTAGTGTATGCAATGGTGTCAGCATTTGGAAGCTGATCATGGGATGGATCTCTGGATATGGCAATCACTAGATGGTCCATCCTTTCTTCACACTTCCAAATTTTGTCTCTGTAACTCCTTCCATGGGTGTTTCGTTTCCTATTCTAAGAAGGGGCAAAGCGTCCACACTTTGGTCTTCGTTCTCTTGAGTTTAATGTTTTTAGCAAATTATATCTTATATCGGGTATCCTAAGGTTCTGGGCTAATATCCACTTATCACTGAGTACATACCGTGAGCGATCTTTTGTGATTGGGTTACCTCACTCAGGATGATGTGCTCAAGGTCCATCCATTTGGCTAGGAATTTCATAAATTCATTCTTTTTAATAGCTGAGTAGTACTCCATTGTGTAAATGTACCACATTTTCTGTATCCATTCCTCTGTTGAGGGGCATCTGGGTTCTTTCCAGCTTCTGGCTATTATAAATAAGGCTGCTATGAACATAGTGGAACTTGTGTCCTTCTTACCTGTTGGGGCATCTTCTGGATATATGTCCAGAAGAGGTATTGCTGGATCTTCTGGTAGTACTATGTCCAATTTTCTGAGGAACCACCAGACTGATTTCCAGAGTAGTTGTATAAGCCTGCAATCCCACCAATAAAGGAGGAGTGTTCCTCTTTCTCCACATCAGCGCCAGCATCTGCTGTCACCTGAATTTTTCATCTTAACCATTCTGACGTGTGTGAGGTAGAATCTCAGGGTTGTTTTGATATGCATTTCCCTGATGATTAAGGATGTTAAACATTTTTTCAGGTGCTTCTCTGCCATTTGTTATTCCTCGGGTGAGAAATCATTGTTCAGTTCTGAGCCCCATTTTTTAATGGGGTTATTTGATTTTATAGGGTGTAATTCATTTGGCTAGTGGCTCTGAGTCACCTAATTTGTGGAAGACTAGCAGATTTCATACTTTGGTTATGAGGCACCTCTTTTAAGTACATTCAACTCAAACTTCCTATAAACTGATAGATAAAGCAAAGTATTTTTCCCTATTATTTAAGTTTGTGTGTGTGTGTGTGTGTGTGTGTGTGTGTGTGTGTGTGTGTGTGTGTGTGTGTGTGTGTTGGTACGTATATATGTATGTAAGTCAATGCACATGCCCACATGTGCCAAAGGCCTCCTGAAGCTCAAGCTAAAAGTGACTGTGAGCTACCCAACATGAGTCCTGTGCAAGAGCAATACTCACTCCTCATTACTGACCACTCTAAACTCAAAGTGCTTTTATTTCCTTGCAACCGAATCTAGCCCCTAAGTATAACTCTTAAATTATTTTTGTTTGGAGAAATTCTTTTTATACTTTCTGGTACTGATAGTCCTTGTACTTCTGATATTGCTCATGATTCAGTCTCCATAGTACAGGATTCATAAAGATAAACTACTGTTTCCAGTAATTTCCTATTTTCAGACAGGTTGTCATATAGCCTAGGCTGGCCCCAACTTAGTATGTAACCAAGGATAGCTTGGAATGTCCAATCCTTCCAATACTAACTTGTTCCATGCAAACCATTCTATTTTTTTAAAGCAACCATAGAATAAATACTATTTTTTGACAAATTTCTCTTTATAAAAGTTCAATTCAACTAAAGACTATGTCATGTATATTCGACCTCGTTTGTAATCATGTAAAGAATTCTTTGACAAACTATATAAATCTGTTCCTGTGACAGTTATGACCTCTATTCTATATCATGAAAGAAATATCTGTGCAGAGGGGTTTTACTTCACCAAAGTGGACAAATATAAATTTTATTAACTATCTTTTCAGAGTTATTTATTATCAGCTATCTTTGTCTGGGCATCTCTAAGGGCTAAAGTTTGATGTCTTGCTTTATCTATATATTATTCAGTATTATGTTAGGGATATTATATACTTATTATAACTGACATACATTGTTCTGATAGATTTTCAAAATTAAAGTTTACAGACAGATAGATAGATAGATAGATAGATAGATAGATAGATAGATAGATAGATAGAAATATAGATAGATAGATAGATAGATAATCTTGTTTAGAAAATTAATTGTATTTCAAAGTAGGGTTTTATTCTGTTCTACCAAATAGAAGGTCTAATTTTTTTTTATATTGACTCAGTTAAGACTTATTGTAAATCATAATTCAATTAAAATATACAAATTGCCTGCATATGTAACTGATTCTTTTCCATACTGTTAAACATAATAAACCATAAAGTACATTTCTAAAACTCTGTGCAAAACTTCTGAATTTCCACAACAAATGTAAATCAAATTTTAAAATCTCATTAACATTTACTTAAAGTAGAAAATACCTTTCTGTTACTCGCACCAAGCAAGTGAAAGATCTGTGTGACAAGAACTTCAAGTCTCTGAAGAAAGAAATTGAAAATCTCAGAAGATGGAAAGACCTCGCATGCACATAGGTTGGCACGATTAATTCAGTTAAAATGGTCATCTTGCCAAAAGCAATCTATAGATTCAGTGAAATCACAATCAAAATTAAAACTCAATTATTCATAAAGATAGAAAGAACAATTTACCAAATCATCTGGAATAAAAAAAAAATCCAGGATACGGAAAAACTATTCTCAACAATAAAAGAACTTCAGGGGGAATCATCCTTGACCTCAAGCTGTAGAATAGAGCAATAGAGATAAAATTATATGCTAATGATACAAAGACAATGACTTCATTAAATACACAGGCAAATGGAAGGATATAATATATATCATCCTGTGTGAGGTAACACAATCCCAAAATTACAAACATGGTACACACTCACTGATAAAGGGATATTATTCTAAAAATTCAGAATATCCAAAATGTAATTCACAGACCACATGAAGTCAAGCAGAAGGAAGATGAGAGTGTGGGTGTTTCAATCCCTCTTAGAGTGGGGAACAAAATACTCCTTGGAAAAAATATGGTGACAAAATGCAGAGCCGAGACTGAAGGAATAACTATCCATTGTTTGCCCAACCTGTGGATCCATCCCATATACAGACACCAAACCCAGTCACTATTGTGGATACCAACACGTGCTTGCTCTCCTGAGAAGCTCAGCCATTTCTTGGCAAGAAAAGAGGTTGATGCTCACAGACAACTATCAGACTGATCATGGGGTCCCCAGTAGATGAGTTATAGGAAGAACTGAAGGAGCTGAATGGGTTTGCAACCTTATAGGAAGAACAACAATATGAACCAACCAGACTGTCCAGAGCACCCAGGGACTAAGCACCAACCCATGGTTCCAGGTGCATATATAGCAGAGTATGACCTTGTCAGACATCAGTGGGAGGAGAGGTTCTTGGTCCTGTGAAGGCTTGATTCCCCAGTGTAGGCATGTACCAGGGTGGGGAGGGTAAAATGGGTGGATGGAGGAAGACCCTCATAGAAACACAGAGAGGGAAAATGGAATAGGGATTATCTGTGGCGAAACAAAGAAAGGACTAATATTTGAAATGTAAAGAAAGATAATATCTACTAAAAATAAACAAATAAATAAATAAATAGATACATAAATAAATATAAAAATAGTTTAAAAATACTACGTATAAAAAGAATAATTCACTAAGATGTCATACAGTATATTAACTATTATTTCCTAATATAGAAATTATGCTAATACTATATAGTTTAAAAAAAATTATATATATAAATGGACCTTCAAATTTTCCCAGAAGATTTTGTACTGGAAATCTATAAAGAAATTAAAGTTTTAAAAAGTAAGAATGCAGATGTTAGAGTTTGATGGCTCAGCTTTTGACCTACAGGCATGACAATGAGAATTTGACCCACACCACTATACCCTCCAAGAAATCCATTAAAATTAAAGATTAATCATACATAATTATTGTTTGGAATATACATCATATGCAAAATATTAATGCAGATTACTTGCTATACAATCAATTATACTTTGATTGAAATACACTAAGAAGGAAATAATAAGTTTGAACATATTACAGTGTATCTCCAATTACTTCTTCAGAATTTGCATTCTAATTATCATTAGTTACTGGAGATTCTGTTCTTGGTTGGTAATACAACAAGATATATAAACAATTTTTTTTTTTTGCAATTATTAATGAAATACTTTTCGCCTGACTGGACTTATATATTAATGCTACACAAAGAAGCTCTGGATTCAATCTTCAACAATAAATAATAAATAAATAAAAAATAAAATTTAAGTATAAAAAATATAGAAGACATGTTTTCCTTAGGCCCCAGTAAATTTGTCAGGCTGAGTACTTCATTTTCAAGGCCAGTCCAAACTGCACATATGCTTTGAGATAATACTGAGATATAGAGTTAGAGCTTACCTTCCTATATCAAAACAACACGTACATAAACACAGCCTTCCCTGAATTATGTCTGAAGTACCAGCTCTTTGGAGGTTGAGAGGAGCCTCTGGATTTGGAATCAATTTGGGGCCTTTATATGCAAATTTTGAAAATCTGGCCTTTCAAAACCAGGTAAAAGAAAATGAGGACTGGTCTTCAGTTTGTTTTTAATGAATTCCTGGCTGGCAGCAGCAGTACAGAAAAGGATCTATTCTGTTTCCCCCACTAACTGACCCCCAGTTTACTCATAACTCACATACCCAGGCCACAAGAATACTTGTAGGGTCTACAATTCCCTAGCCTTCCTGCTTTCTGCTAGGTGATAATCTGTTCAATCTCCTGCCCATAGCAGAAAAAGTTCTCTGTTTTTCTTGGGTAAAGTGTATTGTGAACCCAAAGCATTAACCACAGGAGTCCAATGAGGGTCACATGCTCTCCTTTCTCCTTTAGTGACACCTCCATCCCTCCACCATCATCCCACTGGGACCCCCAGCTGAACCAGGATTAACCATCTTTCAACAGTTCACTGACTCCCTCCACAGAGACTTCTCCCTACCATGCTTCCTCAAGAACTTTACTTCCTCAGGAACTCAGCTTCCTGGCCACCACAAAGCATACTGAGTAACAGGGTTTGGACAGCAGGAAAACAATCTTAGCCAAGCCCATTGCAGATGCAGATTGGCCCTGTTTACACATTCCTACAAAGGGTGAGAGTGGATTTATCAGTCATCTGTCATCACAGTAGCAAAAAGGAGGTAGTATTATAGCTTCCACTACTACTAAGAGTTTTTTCCATTTCTCAAGTTTGCAGTGCTAACTTGAAAGTAAGAAAAAAAAACAAAACAAAACAGACAAACAAAAAAAACACCAAAGAAGTCTCTCCTACTTTGTTTTAGTTGAAGGGACTGTCATGTGTAATTCTAAATTGTTTTATTTATTACCAAACATGTTTTTGCACGTTTGTATTTTTGCATGTCTGGTGTTTATACAACATGCATGTCTGGTGCTCTTAGAAACTAGAATAGGATGGCAAAATCCCCTGGATCTTGAATTAAACATTCTTGTGAGCCATTATGTGGGTCCTAGGAACTAAACCTTGGTTCTGTCCAAGAGCAACAAGTGCTCTTAATGTCTAAGTCATCTTTCATTCCCTGCCCTGTGTGTGTTTTAAAGTATGTTGGATCATTTCTCTCAATAGATGTTTAATTTTACTATACAGTGGAGATAATAAAAATATGACACTTTCTTAATATTTTCTATTTCTAGAAAAGAAATAAAAACACCATAATTTGAATACATTGTGTAAATCGTAAAAAGAGTTTCAGCAAAAAACGATGTGTATACATTTCAGTATATGTGTGCATAAGGAAGTTAGAAATAGACAACTGTTTTATCCTTAATTAAATTCCAACTATTTTTTTTTTATGAGACAGGGTTTCTCTGTATAGATCTGTTTGTCCTGGAACTCACCCTATATACCAGGGTGGCCACAAACTCAGAAATTTCCCTTTTTCCTCAAAATTGCAGGTATTAAGGCATGTGCCACCACTGTCTGAAACAACTTAAAAGTTGAGACAGGATATCTATGAATCTGCAGCTCAAACGCCACTAGCCTGGCTAGCCAGTCATCTGTATCCACCTACTCAGCACTGGCCTAGAGAATGTACTTTAACGTGGATTCTAGACCCCCATCTTAATTCCATATAATTTCAAGGAAAGCAATTTATCAAAATAACCATCTCTGTAGACCCCTTGTGAGATTTGTTCTACTGTAGTCACTACCATTATAATTTTATTTTTCTATTGCTCTAATCATGCCTAAGTTTAGGCTCCTAAATTGTTTAATGCTGTTTTTGCTTATTTCCTTACAATAGAAAATTGGTTTTCTTGCTCAGTTTACATTATACAGTTAATTGGGTAAACAAACTTGTCAGATTCATATTTCACTCATATTTCATTTGTGAGACTTGTTGCTGTGTTTAGTTTGATTGTTAGGGTTTTTTTTTTAATTTGGTTGGTTGTTTGAATTTTTTTTGTTTGCTTGATTATTTGGTTGCTTTTTTTAATTTTTTTTGTTTTATTATTTGTTTTGTTTTGTTTTGATTTTTCCACAACTGAAGATGAAACTCATAACTTTTACTTGGTGCTTTACCACTGAGCTACATCTCCAGGTAAACATTACTTCTAAATGTTGGGTGAAAAGTCATCTGTATGTGTTTTAAGGAAAACTATGATTTCTGTGAAACCTAAAATTATTCCCCTATGCTATAGTGTCTATAGAGATGTAATGCCCTCTTCTGGCCTCTTCAAAAATCAGGCAAATATCTCCAAAAACACATACTTCCAGATATATCCAACATACTGTCTAATTCATCTTTTAGAAGAAAGAACAATAAAAGACTAAAGCATGAAATATAGTGGAAAGCTAGTGTAAGTCACCCCAAAGCTGGGCCTATGCTCAAGTCCCAGGATGAGCTGGCCAGCACCCCAGAAACTCGAGAGGAAAACCACACCTGATGCAAACTGCAAGAGGTTTTATTGTCAGCAAGCTGAGGATGAAGTCCTCCACCATGCAGGTCAGGGCAGATTGACCCTGAGCAGTGACAGTAGAGGGCTTTTAACAGCTAGCTGAGGAATTGGGAGGAGTTGGGAGGAGAGTTGGGAGAAGTTGGGAAGAGTTGGGAGGTGTTAGAAAGAGAGTTCTTTTCTTCTGGGTGTCCTTGCTGAAATTTACAAGGCAGGAGTAGGGAGTGAAATCTTTCTGAATTTTTATCTTATTGTCCTTGGCACAGGAAGGGAGGTATCTCTGGTTGTAAAGTATAGAAAGAAAAAGCCTTTTGTTGCCTATAGAGAAAAAGAGGTTCTTTCTAGCTGTATTTTCAGAGATCAGGGAAAACAAGCTTGGGGAACATCTAGAGGCTTTACCTTCCTGGGAGAAACACTTTAAGTTGGGGTCACACATTCCCCACTCCTTCTAGTATAGAGTTCTTATCTTAGAAGTGGGAAAATTAAACCTCTGGCCCAGTTGTCAATAAGGCCAACATGAGTTTGCATCTTTAGAATTTGTAACATTGAGAGCCTCAGAAGCCCCTCAAATGAGACTAGAGTCTCTAGTCAGTGGTAGCAGGAAGGGAGGAGGTTCCTCTGCAGTGTCTTCAGAGTGTGAGCAGGGCCAGGCTAGTGGACCTCTGTATGGTCAGGATGGGTAACCAGGCACATGCTGGAGGGATCTGGGATCAAGGTTCCTGGAACAATAGTGCCAGACCAGGACAGGATCCCCTACTTGACTTTTATGTGGCACTGTGGTCAGTTCCTGGTTCGTTCCTTTTTTTTTTCCCAGCAATTTCCAGGTGTCCTTTTCAAACCAGTTCTAAGGCCTTCAAGTGAGCTAGAAGGGGTTGGGAAAAAAGAAACATCAGGGTCACACATTCTCCCTGCTTCTGTTAAGTGGGGCAGTCTCCCATGGTGAATTTCAAAGGGTGTAAGCTTAAATTTTCCTGGGGTGTTCTGTACTTGGAACAAAGTGAAGGGAAGGAGAGTTGTCCAGTCTTTTCTTCAGTCTCTAAAGCCAATTTATTCAAGGTTTCTTTTAATGTTCTATTCATCTGCTCTTCCTGTCCTGAACTCTGGGGTCTATAAACACAATGTAACTTCTGATTGATCCACAATTGTCTGGCTAACTCTTGACTTACTTTGGTAACAAAGGAGGGGCCATTGTCTGAGGAAAGTACCTCAGGGATGCTGAATCTTGGAAAAATTTCCTCTAATATCTTCTTTGCCATGATATTGGAGGTCTCTTTCTTAGTGGGGAAGGCTTTACTCAACCTGAAAAAGTGTCTATAAAAACTGATATATATTTATTACTGTACTTGGCTTATTTTACTTCAGTAAAATCTAATTTTCAGTATGCTTCTGGACAATTACAGCTTAGCCACCTTCCAGGGGTGTTCTTGTTGTGTCTGGTATTGATGCGGACCCAGGATTGGCATTTATTTGCACTATCTTGAGCAATGTCAAATATTTTTATAACATAGTAGTTTGAGCTCTTAACAGTTTCTTTGAGCTTCTCATTTCCCAAATGTGTGAGCCTGTGCAGACTGTCTACATATTGTTGCCCTTTTCTGGTGGGCAGGTAATAGCAACCATCCTGGGTCTTATCTACTTCCTGAGGAGAGTACCCACATATCTCAGGTACTTTGCCAATTAGTTACTGATCTTCTGATTTCATTTAAAGCCTGTGTCTTTGAGTTTATAATGGTCTTTAAGTTCTTTATTTTTCTCGTAGAGCCACCTGTTTTTCAGCCAGGTAAGCCATCTGATTTCCTTTCCCTCTGGCATCAAGTCCTTTCTGGTGACCAGAACAATGTATGGTGGCTAGTTTTTTTTTTCGTTTTTGTTGTTGTTGTTTTGTTTTGTTTGTTTTGTATTTGTTTTTGTTGTTGTTTTGTTTTGTTTTATTTTGTTTTTTGTTTTGTTTTTGTTTTGTTTTGTTTGTTTTGTGGTTTTTTTAAATTTATTTTCAAGTTTTGGCTTCTAATAAGCTCAAAAAATTTTTTAATTATTAATATCTTTTCCAGCAGAAGTGAGTAGCGCCCGTTGCCTGTAGATTGTCCCACATATGTGAGTGGTGGTGATAACTTACCTGCTGTCTGTGTAGATATTGTTGTATTTCTCTTTTGCCAGCTGCAAAGCTTGTGTGAGTGCAATTAGATCTGCTCTCTGGATTATTGTCCCTTTAGGCAAGGTGCTGGTGGGGATGGTTTGTTTTCCATTGCCCAGTGCTGCCCCTGCCTTTTACTTACCTTTAACCAAAAACCTGCTATCATTCTTGCACCAGTTGGGGCAGTCTGGCCATGGCTGATCAGTGAGTTCTTTCTTAGTTCCTGTTTCTTCTGCAAGGATGCCCATACACTGGTGCTCTGGTAGGGATTTGTAAGCTTCTGACAGCAAGGTGGCAGAATTCAGGATAGCAGTGGGTACAAACTGCACTCTCAGTCAGTAAGAGGTTCTGATAATGGGTCATGTGAGATTTAGTCATCCAGTGATCAGGCGGTGGTCTACTGATGCTTTCTAAGGCACGGATCTACCACTATCATTCCTTGACCTAGAGTCAGTTTATCAGCTTCTCTGAGAAGTACGGCCAAAGCATCGATAACTTTTAAGCAAAATGGCCATCCAGTGGATACTGGGTCTAGTTTTTTATTTGTTTGTTTTTTTGTTTTTTTGTTTTTTTGTTTTTTTTTTGTTTTGACCAGTATTCCACAGGTTGTTTTTATGGCTCCAGAGCTTAGATCAGAACCCCACTTTCTTTTCCTGCTCATTCCTCTATATAGAGTGACAGGCTTAGTCAGGTCTTGCAGGGTTCGGGCTGGTACACTAAGCAAGGCCTTTTTTAATCTCTTTAGAGGCCTACTGGTATATGGGGGTCCAAGAGAAAGTCCCAGCCTCTTTAGTAAAGGGGTAGAGTGTGGCTGCCAGAGTGGCAAAGCTTGGAATCTAGAGTCTACAAAACCCAGCCATTCCCAAAAATTCTCTCACCTGCTTTAAGGTTGTTGGGATGGGGATTTGAGTTACAGTCTTTTTCCAAGCTTCTGTCAGCCACCATTTCCTTTCCCTGAGACCATAACCCAAATAGGTTACTTCTGTCTGGCAATTCTGTGCTTTCTTAGCAGATGCCTGGTATCCCAACTCGCTCAAATCTGCCAGTAATTTTCAGTTCCCAATCTCCACCATTTTTCGGTGGTGGCAGCAAGAAGCAGGTCATAAACATAATGAAGAAGAAAAACTTGGGGGATTTCTGACCTGAACAGTGCCAAGTCCGAGTGGAAGGCTTCAAAAAAGAGAGTAGGAGAGTTCTTGAATTTTTGAGGTAAATGTCTCAAAGTTAGTTTGTCCAGCCTATCCCTAAAATGGGTCTCTCCACTTGAAAGCAAAGATTACCTGACTCATGGGATGTAGTTTTAGGCAGAAAAATGTGTCCTTCAGGTGCAGGACTATATAACAATGTCTGTCAGGGTGGAGAGAACTAAGTAGATTGTAGGAGTTAGGGACAGTAGGATGAATATTTCATACTCTTTCGTTTACTTTTATTAAGTCTTGTACTGGAGATAAACATTAGTGCCTGAATTTTTAACTGGTAGTAATGGAGTATTCCATGGAGATTGACAAGGGACCAAAACACCTAGTTCTATGAGCCTTTGAATGTGAGGTCTGATGCCCTCTTGGGCCTCTCTGCTCATGGGGTATTGTTGTACCCCAATAGATGTCACACCAGTTTTCAGCTTCACAATGATGTGGGGGACAATGTTGCCTCTCCCATACCTTCCAACTCTGCCCAGGCTTGAAGATAATCTCTCTAACAAGGTCATTCTAGAACTTTTCTCGATGTGGCTTGAGGCTCATATAATCTATATACTTCTAATTTTAAAACTAAAATTATATAGAGAGGGGCTTATCAAGAGATTGAATTTTCTTCCAAAGAGAAGCTTATTTGGGCTTTTAATGTGATAGTAAGTCTCTATCCAACAATGGCGTTGACATCCAAGAATGTTGAGGAAGGAATGAGTTACTTGGCTTCTTCTTAAATTAACTTTCTTATCAGTGGTCCAAGTGTATGGTTTCTGATCAGTAGCCACAATTACTACGTTTTTTGTTTTGTTTTGTTCTTTTTTTGTTTTTTTGTTTTTTTTTTTTTTTGGTGGTGTTTTGTTGTTGTCTTTGTTGTTTTTGTTGTTGTCCTTCAATTTCTCCAGTGGCTCTTTCAGGACTGAAATCTCTGCTCTAGTATCAATAATGAAATCTGTGGGTGTCCCCTCCACAGTTAGGATTGCCCCAGGCTTGGGGAGGGGTCTGAGCCCTGACTGTCCTAGTCATCATCTTTTAGGGGAAAAACCTTGAGCTGTCTGGTATTTGTTTCTTTTTTGGGGCAGTCTCTTGCCCAGTGTTCCTTTTCTTTATAGTATGTTCATCGGTCCTTATCTAGAGGTTGTGGAGATCCTCTGGAGTTCTTAGGTCTTCTCAGCCCTGTGTTACCCAGGTACTCTTTCTGCCTACTTTGTCTCCCTTTTCTATAAACTTCTTTATCACCTGTGAATACAACCACAAACCTACTTACATTTTTTTCAAGGCTTCTATCTTGTCTATTTTCTCTTTACTCAGCCACTCTCTTTTTTCTTTGTCTTTTTTATTCTTCAGTCTCAATCTATTTTTAATGTAGTTTATTAGGTATTTTCCTCATTTACATTTCTAACACTATCCCAAAAGTCCCCCATACCCTCCCCCTCCCCCACACTCCTACCCACTCATTACCACTTTTTGACCCTGGCAATCCCCTGTACTGGGGCATAATTAGTGTGCATGCCCAATTGGGCTCTTTCCAGTGATGGCCTACTAGACAATCTTTTGATACATATGCAGCTACAGTCAAGAGGTATGGGGTACTGGTTAGTTCATAATGTTGTTCCACCAATAGCATTGCAGATCCCTTTAGCTGCTTGGACATTTTCTCTAGCTCCTCCATTGGGGGATCTGTGATCCATCCAATAGTTTACTGTGAGCATCGACTTCTTTGTTTGCTAGGCCCTGGCATAATCTCATAAGAGACAGCTATATCAGCGTCAATTCAGCAAAACCTAGCAAGTGTATGGAGTGGTGTCAGTGTTTGGAGACTGATTAGGGGATGGATCCCTGCATATAGCAATCTCTAGATGGTCCATCCTTTTGTCTAAGCTCCAAACTTTGTCTCTGTAACTCCTTCCATTTGTGTTTTGTTTCCAATTCTAAGAAGGGGCAAAGTGTCCGCACTTTGGTCTTCGTTCTTCTTGACTTTCGTGTGTTTGGCAAATTATACCTTATATCTTGGAGGTATTCTAGGTTTCATGGCTAATATCCACTTATTAATGAGTACATATCATTAGCATTCTTTTGTGATTGAGTTACCTCACTCAGGATGATGCTCTCCGGGTCCAACCATTTGCCTATAAATTTCATAAACTTATTCTTTTTAATAGCTGTACTATTAGTAGTAGAACTCCATTGTGTAAATGGACCACAATTTTGTAATTATTTTCTATGGAGGGCATCTGGGTTCTTTCCAGCTTCTGGCTACTATAAATAAGGCTGCTATGAACATAGTGGAGAATGTGTCTTACTAGTTGGAACAGCTTCTGGATATATGCCCAGAATTGTATTGTGGGATCCCCTGGTAGTACAATGTCCAATTTTCTGAAGAATCGCCAGACTGATTTACAGAGTTGATTTAAAAGCTTTCAATTCCATCAACAATGGAGGAGTTTTCTGCTTTCTCCACATCCTTGCCAGCATCTGCTGTCATCTGAATATTTGATCTTAGCCATTCTTACTGGTGTGAGATGGAATTTCTGGGTTGTTATGATTTATATTTCACTGCTGATTAATGATGGTGAACATTGTTTCAGGTGCTTCTTAGCCATTTGGTATTCCTCAAGTGAGAATTCTTTCTTTAGCTCTGAGCCCCGTTTTTTAATGGGGTTATTTGATTTTCTGGAGTCCTCCTTCTTGAGTTCTTTATATATATTTGATATTAGTCCCCTATCTGATTTAGGATAGTGAAAGATCCTTTCACAATCTGTTAGTGGCCTTTTTGTCTTATTGAAGGTGTCTTTGCCTTACAAAAGATTTGCAGCTTTTTGAGGTCCCATTTGTCAATTATAAATCTTCCAATACAAGCCATTTGTCTTCTATTCAGGAACTTTCCCCTGTTCTCATATCTTTGAGGCTTTTCCCCATTTGCTCCTCTACAAGTTTCAGCGTCTCTGATTTTATGTGGAGCTCCTTGATCCACTTACATTTGACCTTAGTACAAGGAGATAGGAATGGATTGATTCACAGTCTTCTACATGATATCCACCAATTGTGCCAGCACCATTTGTTGAAAATGCAGTCTTTTTTTCCACTGGATGCTTTTAGCTCCCTTGTAGAAGATCAATGGACAATAGCTGTGTTGGTTCATTTCTGGGTCTTCAATTCTATTTCATTGGTCTACTTCTGTGTCACTATATCAGTACCATGCAGTTTTTATCACAATTGCTCTGTAGTACAGCTTTGGGTCAGGCATGGTGATTGCACCAGAGGTTCTTTTATCCATGAGAAGAGTTTTTCTGTCCTAGGTTTTGTTTATTGCCAATGTATTTGCAGATTGCCCTTACTAATTCATTGAAGAATTGAGTTGGAATTTTAATGGGGATTTTATTGAATCTGTAGATTTCTTTTGGCAAGATGGCCATTTTTACAATGTTGATACTGCCAATCCATGATAATGGACTTTCTTTCCATCTTCTGAGATCTTCTTTAATTTGTTTCTTCAGAGACTTGAAATTCTTATCAAACAGACCTTTCACTTCCTTTGTTAGAATCACGCCAAATTATTTTATATTATTTGTGACTATTGAGAAGGGTGATGTTTCTCTAATTTCATTCTCAGCCTGTTTATTCTTTGTGAAGGGAAAGGCCATTGACATGTTTGGTTAATTTTATACCCAGCTAAATCACCGACGTTGTTTTTCAAGTTTAGGTTTTCTCTGGTTGAATTTTTAGGTTCACTTATATATGCTATCATATCATCTGCAAAAAGTGATATTTTGAATTCTTCTTTTCCAATTTGTATCCCCTTGGTCTCCTTTTGTTGTCAAATTGCTCTGTCTAGGACTTAAAGAACAATGTTGAATAGGTAGGGAGAAAGTGGGCACCCTTGTCTAGTCACTGATTTTAGTGAGATTGCTTCCAGCTTCATACCATTTCATTTGATGTTGGGTACTGGTTTACTGTAAACTACTTTTATCCTGTTTATGTATGGGCCTTGAATTCGTGATCCTTCCAAGACTTTTATCAAGAATAGGTTTTGGATATACTTAAATGATTTCTTTGCATATAATGAGATGATCATGTTTTTTTGTCTTTGAGGTTGTTTATATAATGGATTATGTTGATGGATTGCCATATATTAAACCATCCCTGTATACCTGGTATAAAACCGACTTGGTAAGGATGAATGAAATTTTTAATGTGTTCTTGGATATGATTAGTGATAATTTTACTGAGTATTTTTGTTTCTTTATTCATAAGGGCCATGTTCTGAAGTTCTTTATCTTTGTTGGATCTTTCAGTGGTTTAGGTATCAGAGTAATTGTGGCTTCATAGAATGAGTTGGGTAGAGTACCTTCTACTGCTATTTTGTGGAATTGTTTGTGCAGACCTGGAATTAGATATTCTTTGAAGGTCTGATAGAACTCTACATTAAACCTATCTGTTCCTTTTTTTTTTTTTTTTTTTTTTTTCGGTTGGGAGACTATTAATGCCTGCTTCTATTTCTTTAGGGCACATGAGACTGTTTAGATCATTAACTTGATCCTGTTTTAACTTTAGTACCTGATATCTGTCTAGAAATTAGTCCATTTTGTCCAGGTTATCTGGATGTGTTGAGTATAGCCTGTTGTAGAAGGATCTGATGGTGTTTTGGTTTTCTTCAGGATCCGTTTTTATGTCTCCCTTTTCAATTCTGATTTTGTTAATTAGAATGCTGTCTCTGTGCCTTAAGGGATGCTAGCTAAGTGTTTATCTATCTTTTTGATTTTCTCAAAGAACCAAATCCTCTTTGGTTGATTAATTAAGGAGTTCTTCTTGTTTCCACTTGGTTAATTTCACCACTGACATTGATTATTTCCTTCCATCTACTCCTCTTGAGTGAATTTGCTTTCTTTATTCTGGAGATTTTTCATGTGTTTTCAAGATGCTTGTATGTGCTCTCTCTGGTTTCTTTTTGGAGGCACTCAAATCTATGAGTTTCCCTCTTAGTAATGATTTCATTGACTCTTATAAGTTAGGGTATATTGTGGCTTTATTTTCATTAAACTCTAAAATGTCTTTAATTTCTTTATTCCTTCCTTGACCAAGGTATCACTGAAAAGACTTTTGTTCATTTTCAACGTGAATTTTGGCTTTCCATTATTTATGTTGTTATTGAAGATCAATCATCCTAAGTCCTTGGTGGTCTGATAGGATGCTTTGGACAATTGCAATATTTTTTATCAGTTGAGGCCTGTTTTATGACCAATTATATGGCCAATTTTGTAGAAGGTACCATGATGTGCTGAGAAAAAGTTATATCATTTTGTTTCAGGATAAAACATTCTGTAGATATCTATTAAGTCCATTTGTTTAATAACTTCTGTTAGTTTCACTGTGTCCCTGTTTAGTAACTGTTTCCACGATATGCCCATTGATAAAAGTGGTTTGTTGAAGCCTTCGACTATTATTGTGTGAGCTGCAATGTGTGCGTTGAGCTTTCTTTAATGAATTGGATTGCCCTTGCATTTGGAGCATAGATATTCAGAATTTAGAGTTCCTCTTGGAAGATTTTAACATTGATGAGTATGAAGTGTCCTTCTTTGTCTTTTTTGAAAACTTTAGGTTAAAAATCAATTTTAATCGATATTTAAATGGTTACTCCAGCTGATTTCTTCAGACCATTTGCTTGGAAAATTATTTTCCAGCCTTTCACTCTGAGATAGTGTCTGTCTTTTTCCCTGATATGGGTTTCCTGTAAGCAGTAGACTATTGGGTCCTGTTTTTGTAGCCAGTCTGTCAGTCTATGTCTTTTTATTGGCGAACTGAATCCATTGATATTAAGAGATATTAAGGAAAAGTAATTGTTGCTTCCTATTATTTTTGTTGTTAGAGTTTGCATTCTGTTCTTGTGGCTGTCTTCTTTTTGGTTTGTTGAGGGATTACTTTCTTGCTTTTTCTAGGGTGTGGTTTCTGTCCTTGTATTGTTATTTTTTTTTTCTGTTATTGTTCTTTGAAAGACTGGATTCATGGAAAGTTAATGTGTGAATTTATTTTTTTCATGAAATAATTTGATTTCTCCATCTATGGTAATTGAGAGTTTGGCTGTGTATAATAGCCTGGGCTGGCATTTGTGTTCTCTTAGTGTCTGTATAACATCTGTCCAGGATCTTCTGTCTTTCATAGTCTCTGGTGAAAAGTATGGTTTAATTCTGATAGCCCTGCCTTTATATGTTACCTGACCTTTTTCCCTTACTACTTTTAACAGTATATCTCTATTTAGTGCATTTCTTCTTCTGATTATTATGTATCAGGAGGAATGTATTTTCTGGTGCAGTCTATATGGAATTCTGTAGGCTTCTTTTATGTTCATGGGCATGTCTTTCTTTAGGTTTGACAAGTTTTCTTCTATAATTTTTTGAAGATATTTGCTGGCCCTTTAAGTTGAAAATCTTCATTCTCATCAACTCCGATTACCCGTAGGTTTGGACTTCACATTGTGTCCTGGATTTCCTGGATGTTTGAGATAGGATCTTTTGCAATATGTATTTTATTTGATTGCTGTTCCAATGTTCTCTATGGAATCTTCTGCACTGGACATTCTCTCTTCCATCTCTTGTATTCTGGTGCTGATGCTCACATCTACAGTTCCAGATTTCTTGCCTAGGTATTCTATCTCCAGTGTTGCCTTACTTTGGGGTTTCTTTATTGTGTCTACTTCACTTTTTAGGTTTTGTATGGTTTTATTCAATTCCATCACCTCTTTGGTCATGTTTTCCTTCAATTCTTTAAGGGTTTTTTTGTGCTTCCTCATAAGGTCTTCTACCTATTTAGCAGTGTTCTCCTGTATTTCTTTAAGTGAGTTATTAAAGTCATTCTTGATGTCCTCTACCATCAACCTGAGATATGCTTTTAAATATGGGACTACCTTTTCGAGTGTTTTGGCGTTTCCAGGCCAGGGTGAGGTGGGAGTGCTGTAATTCTGATGATGGTGAGTGGTCTTGGTTTCTGTTAGTAAGATTCTTATGTTTGCCTTCCATCATCTGGTAATCTCTGGAGTTAGTTGTTATAATTGTCTCTGGTTATATCTTGTTCCTCAGTGATTATGTTAGCCTTTATCAGCAGACCTGGGAGACTTGTTTTCTCCTGAGTTTCAGTGTTCAGAGTACTCTCTGCAGGCATGATCTCCTCTTGAAGAGAAGGTGCCCAGATATCTGGTGTTCGAACTTTCCTCCAGGCAGATGTTGTGATCCACTCACTAGAGATACTAAGATCCCATGGAGAGTCCTGTGGGGACCTTTGGGTTGTCCACCAACTCTGCCCCCAAGGTGCCCAGTGCTCTCCTGGACTGGAAGGGATTTGTGACCCTGGTCAGACCTCTTTCTCTGCTTCCCTAATTAATGCAGTCTCAGGTACTGCGTGATAGGATTGGAGCAGAAGTTGATTTCCACTCACCAAAGGTCTTAAGATCTCGTGGATGATTCTGTGAAGACCTTGGGGCTGTCCTCAGACTCTGCGCAAAATGTTGCCCAGGTGCTGGTACAGACCAGAGGGACTTGTGACCATTGTCAGGCCAGTTTTTCTGCTTCCCTAAATAATGCAGTCTCAGATCCTGTGAGATTGGATTGGAGCAGAGGTTGTGTTACATTCATGAGAAGTCTTATAATCCTATTGAGGGTCTTTTGGGGACCTTAGGGGTATCTGCAGACTCCCGAGCCCAATGTGCCCTGGTGCTGGCTTGTCAGTCCCTCTCTTATGGTACACTTTCTCTGCCTCCTTAAACAGATGTTGTAAAGATAATGTTTTCAGACTCTCTAGACGCTGTAACCTTTTCCTAATGTCAGAAGAAGTCTGCCCTATAGAAGCCATGACACCTGTCACCTGCTGGCATGCTGAAGGAGGGTCAAAGGTAGTGTAACACTTCTATACCTTTAAGAGGTACTCTAAAAACACTGCTGAGGGCTCCTTTTTCACTTGTACGATCTCTCTTACCTTGGCCAAATTGGTGGGGCACTTGCCAGCTCCTTTCCGTCCTATTATCAGAGCCCAGCAGAAAATTGTCAATTGCTCCATAAGGTCAGTCCTGTCAGGACATGTCAGAGGGAAGGCTGCATCTATTTCATTCAGAAGTTTTATTGGTAGTCATATGGCCCCAGCATGCTCTTTCTTTCCTCTCAGAATCCTCTCCTTCTCCTCTGTGGTGAAAGAACCTGTAAAAATTGATTACAGTCATCCCAAGTAGGCTGAAGAGAGAATATGAGAGATTCCATTAGATTAGCAAGGCTAGAGGGGTTTTCACAAAGGAGGGTGTGATTTGCTTTCCAGTTATTTAGATCAGAGGAGGTAAAAGGCCATTACTGAAGGGGCTGCAGTTGTCTGCGGTCCGCTGGATGAGAGTCATAAATACATAAAGGCAGTGCGATAGTTGAATCTGGTCCCTCTGGGCTTTGAGCTCGCTGGTCTTGGGCTTTAGCAACTGGTCCCTCCTCTAATATCTAGTGGCACCCTGTTGAGAGTTCTTGGGGGGACCACTTGGAAATATGCTGTGCCAATTCTATGCCTGCTTGGATGCTGCCATGTCCCACCTTGGTGATAATGGACTGAACATCTGAACCTGTAAGCTAGCTCCAATTAAATGTTGTCCTTTATAAGGCTTGCCTTGGTCTTAGTGCCTGTTCACTGCAGTAAAACCCTAAGACAGCATCTTTAGAGCCTCTGTGTCTAAGAAAGTTAACTTTGGGTATTTTGTTTGTTTGCTTTCCTATCATACAGGTTCTTTGTGTATATTATGTTTTCTGGTTTGGGGTTTTGATTAGATGGAGTATGTGAATGTGTGTTTCTGTTTCTCTATATTTGTGTGTGTGTGTGTGTGTATGTGTGTGTGTGTGTGTGCATTTGTTTATTTTCTTTGGTTATTTTGTCCTATTCAGTTAGTTTGGTTTATTTCATTAGTATTCTTTAGATAACTATTTGTTTCCGAAAAAGTGACAGACAGTAGGAATCTGGATTAGAGGAGAAGAGGGAAGGAACCTGAAGGAGTAACTGTTAGGGGAAACTGTAATCAGAAAATACATCTCAAATATAGCTTCCCCTCCTTCCTCTTCTTGAAGTTTTTCCCAGGAGCTCACCTTCCCCAATGCATTCCTCCTCTCTTTCTCTTCAGAAAAGGAGAGACCTCCCATGGATATAAAACTGCCTTGTCATATCAAATTACAGACTAGGAAAATCCTCTCCTATTAAAGCTAGAAGAGGCAGCTCAATCAGTTGAAAATGTCTCAAAGGCAGGCAACAGAGACAGGGAGAGACTGTTCTCACATTGTTAATGGTTCCACATGAATCCCAGGCTACATAAATTTTAAGTATGTGCCAAGGGCCAAGGTCATTCTCATGAATGCTACCTTGTCTCAGTGTCTGTGTGGCCCCATGAACTCAGGTAAGTTGATTCTGTGAATTTTCTTGTGGTTTCCTTGACCTCCTTGACTCCAGTAAACCTTCTTCCTTTTTCACAGATTCCCTAAAGTCAAATGAAACTTTGGCTGTGGTTCTTGCATATGCCTCCATCAATTGCTAGTTGAAGTCTTTCTCATGACATTTATGCTAGACTCCTATTTGCCAGTATAGCAGAACATTGTTAACAATATCAAGGATGTGCTCTATTTCTTATCATATGTCTCAAGCTGATCCAGTCATTGGTTGGCCATTCCCTCAATATTTGTTCTAACTTGACCCCTGCACATCTTGTAGGCAGGAGAAATTGGACGATGAAGTTTTTATAGTAGGACTGGTGTCCCATTCCCTCCTTTGAAAATCTTGCCTGGCTACAGGAGATGGACATTTCAGGCTTCATATTACCCATTGCAAGGAGGGTTAATTACTGTTACCCTCAATTCACTGTCTTAGATTCTGAAGAATTTCTATTTCTGTAGGTTTCTAGCTCATTCCAGAGATGAATTCCCCCAATCCAGTTTTCTCTTCAAGTACTCCCTCCCTCAATTCTTTCCCCTCATGATCCTTCTGGTTTGCATCCAAACACCAACTCTTGTCCAGTGCTAGTCCCATGTCCAATGAAAATGCCTAGACTATATTCCAATCTTAGTGAGATATCATTTTTGGCATCTTTGGATTACAACATGGTTATCCTTTATAATCAGTACCAACTTATATGTGAATATGTACAATGTTTGCCTATGTGGGTCTAGGTTACCTCACTCATGGTGATAATTTTTTGTGCCATCTATTTTTTTGTACAAATTTCAAATTGTCTTTGTTTTTAATAGCTGTGAAGTATTCCTCTGTGTAAGTGTACCACCTTTTCTTTATTCTTTTTTTGATTGAGGGATATCTAGGTTGTTTCCAGTTTCTGGCTATTATGAATAATGTCTCTATGAACATAATTGAGTAAGTACTCTTATGGTGGTAGGATGGAGTTTCATCTTGGTATATACCTAGGAGTGTTATAGCTGGTTTTTTTTGTTTGTTTGTTTGTTTTTTTGTTTTTTGTTTTTTTGATACAATTACTCCCAATTTTCTGAGACGACACCAAATTTATTTCCAAAGTTGTTGTACAAGTTTACATTTGTACCAGCAATGAAGGAGTCTTCCATTACTTCCACAACCTCAACATAATGTGCTGTACTTCCTTGACTTTTTTGATAACTTTATTTTGGACGTTGATTTTGTTTGATATTAGAATGGCTACTCAAGGTTTTTTCTTCAGACCATTTGCTTGGAAAATTGTTTTCCAGCCTTTTACTCTGATGTGTTGTCTGTCTTTGTCCCTGAGGCAGAAAGTGATTTCATTTAAGTCTTACATATTAGCCATTCTGATGTTTGTAAGATAAAATCTCAGAGTCATATCATTTTGCATTTACTATATGACTAAGGATAATGAACATTTCTTTAAGTGCTTCTCAGCCATTAGATTCCTCTATCAAGAATTCTTTGATTAGCACTGTTCCCCATTTTTAATGTATTATTTGCTTTGTTGATGTTTAATTTGTTGAGTTCTTTATATATTTTGGATATCAACATTCTGTCAGATATAGGGTTGGTTAAGCCATTCTGTAAGCTGACATATTGTTCTATTGGCAGTGCCCCATGCCTTACAAAATATTTTCAGTTTAATGAGGTTTCATTTATCAATTGTTGATCTTAGTGGCTGAACTACTAGAGTTCTGTTTAGGAAGTCATCTTCTGTGCCAAAGATTTCAAGGTTATTCTCCACTTCCTCTTTTATCAGATTTAGTATATCAGGGTTTCTTGATCAGATCGTTGATCCATTTGGACTTGACTTTTGTGCAGGGTAATAGACATGGATCTACTTGTAGTATTCTACAAGAAGATATCCATTACTACCAGCATCATTTGTTGAAAATGTTTCATCTATTCCACTGTAGAGTTTTGGCGTCTTGTTAAAATCAAGTGTTCATAGGTACGGATTCACTTTTGTGTCTTCACATCAATTTATTGATCAACCTATCTGTATTTATGCCAATACCATGCAGTCTTTATCGCTTCTTCTCTGTAGTACAGCTTGAAACCGGGGGTAGGGAACTGGGGGAAGCCAACAGAAAGTTCTATATTCCAGGAAACAAGAGGATCACATGACCCTACGGGGATGACATTAGGTGAAATCCCCAACAAAGGGGAGAGAGTACCTGTAGAAACCATATCCAGAGGTTAGGAATTGCGTCTGGTTGAAAGATGGGTCCCCTACCATTTTCAAAAATTTTGACCCAGAATTGTTCATGTTGAAAGGAAATACAGGGACAAAGAGTAGAGCATAGTCTGAAGGAAAAGCCATTCAGAGCCTGCCCCAAATGGGGATATATCCCATATGCAGCCACCAAGCCCAGGCACTATTGCTGATGCCAACAAATGCATGCTGAGAGGAGCCTGATATAGATGTTTCCTGAGAGGCTTTGCCAAATCCTTACTGATACAGATGTGGATGCTTGCAGTCCACCATCAGAATGAGCTTTGGGACCCCAAAAAGAAGTTAGGGGAAGGACTGAAGGAGCTGAAGAGGTTTGTAATATCATAGGAAAAACAACAATATCAACCAACCAGACTCCTCAGAGCTCTCAGGAACTGAAGCTCCAACCAAATAAAACACATGGAGGGACCCATGGCTCCAGGTGCACATGTAGCAGAGGATGGCCTTATCTGGCATCAATAGGAAGAGAGATTGTTTATAGGAAGTATACTGTTTATTTTCTGTTAATTTTGCATCATGTCACTTATGTATACTACTGTATCTGAATAGCAATAGTTTGACTTTTTTCTTTTCAATTTGTATAGCTTAATCTTCTTCCTTTCCTTATTGTTGTTGCTAAAACTTCAGGTGCTATACAGAATAGATACAGAGAATATATACTTTTATCATATTATTGCTTTTTAGGGAATATTTTTTTCTCTCCATTTAATTTGATATTGGGTGTCAGCTTTCAATGTATTGGCTTTATTATGTTCAAGCATGTGACATGTATCCCTCATCTCTTTAAGAATTTATCATCAAAGAGTGTTGGATTTTGTTGGAGTCTTCTTCAACATTGACTATGATAAACTTCTGGTATTTTTTCCTTTTAGTTTGCTTACATGGTAGATTACAGTGAAAGAGTTTGGTATGTTGATCCATCCCTGCATATGTAAAATGAACTCTACTTCATCATAGGGGTGATATTTTTCATATATCTTTGAATTCTGTTTACACGTATTTTATTGAGTATTTTTAAATCGATGTCTATAAGGGCAATTGGTCCGAAATTCTCTTTCTTTTTTGAGTCTTTGTGTGACTTAAGTCTCACATTGACTGTATTCCCATAAAGTAAATTTTGTCAATTTTCATTCTGTTTTTATCTAGTGAAATAATTTGTGTATCAGTATTAGCCCTTTTTTGAAAGTATGGTATAATCCTGCTCTAAAACCATCTGACCTTATCTGGTTTTGTTTGGGAGATATTAAATGATAGGTTATATTTCCTTTGGCTATAGAACTATTCAAGTTGATCTTGATTCAGCTTTACCAAATTGTATCTATTGAGAAAATTGTCCTTTTTATTTTTTCTATTTTGGTTTTCCATGTTTCTGGAGTACAGGGTTTGAAGTGAAACCCAATGATCTCGGTGTCTGTTGTTATGTCTTCCTCTTCATTTCTAATTTTGTTAATTTGTATGCTTTCGCTCTCTTTCTTTTAGTTGGTTTTGAAAAAAGTTTTGTCCATCCTGATGATTTCCTCAAAGAACCAAATATTTGTTGCCTGTTTCTTTGTCTTGTTCTCTTTGATTTTTTTATTGATTTTAGTTTTGATTTTGATAATTTCCTGCTGTCTATTTATCTTTGGTGGCTGTGCTTCTATTTGAACCAGAGCTTTCTGACATGCTGTTAATTGGTGAGTATGAGATCTCGACAATTTCTTATGAAGACATTCATAACTATGAAACTTCATCTTAGGTCTGTTTTCATTGTACCCCATTTACTTGGAATTTTGTGCAATTCATTGAATTCCAGAAAATCTTTAATTCCTCTTTCCTTTTTAAATTTCCTTATAATTGCCCTGATGGTTGAGAGCTGATGGCTTCTGGAAGCTTAAAACTTTCTGGCTTATTTTGTGGTTAAATTTGCCCACTTTTGATGATTAATACCTGTGGTTTAATAGTGGAGTATTGATTTAGAACACAATCCCTTCCCTGCTCAGTGCTAAAAGTTCTTTAACCTTGTGTAGCCAGAGAAATTCACATTCACAAGAAAAAGTACTCGCTTCAAAAGAAGGCTTTAGACTTTATTTCTAGGAGAGAGAAAAAAGGGGTACCTATTTTCTATTGTATTCAATTCTCACACTTTCTCAGAATACATGATCATATGGTATTCCAGGCTTCTATTTTATAAAAGGTACTATCAAGTTCACAACAATACTACAAGTCAATAAATCAAATAAGGAATGTCAGGAAGAATGTTTACTTGCAAGTCCATTGTGATTGGTTATTAATTGTATATTCATTAGCTGCTAGTAACTCCACAAGTTCATATAAGTTTTAACAAAATTTTATGTCAAGGGTGTCAATCATATGCCTAGTGTCTCATTCATTTTGAAGTTTTATACAGATAAATCTAGTCAATATTTTATCTTTTGTCTTTGAACGTCCTAGAAATTGTTCATTCTCAGTTTGTGAAAATACTTATCAGATAATGCATTCACATCTATCATAGAAGGATTAGTTTCTCTGATTATAAATTTGTTTTAAGCCTGCATTTTATCCTAATGCAATTAGTCTTTGACACAAGAAGTCTTACAGTACTTCAACTGCAGCTTTTCAATAAAGAGCTCAAAATTACTTATGTACATTTGGTAATTCTATAAAATTATATAAAGTCTTAAGAAATCATTAATTTACTTACATAGCATTACTACAAGAGAGTATATGTGTGTTGATCTGCATCCAATAGGATGGGCTATATGCCAGGGAAAATTATACTCTAGAATACTTAGAGGTAAGATCGATTCCTCAAATGAAATGTATGAAGGCCTTGCAATTCAGAGATCCATCACATCTGTCCAAAATGTTGGACAATCTTCAGAAAGTCACTCATTACATTTTCTATCTCCTAGCGAATTTTTTCATTCCTTATTGTTTCTATTTCCACTTTCAGGTCTTAAATAGTTTATTCAATTACTTCACCTGTTTCATTGTGCATGCCTCTATTTCTTTAGGGGACTTATGTAGTTCTTCTGTAAAGACATCTACCATCTCCATAAAATTGGATTTAAGATCATTTTCTTGTGCTTCATTTATGATGGAACAGCCAGAGTGTTCTACAGTAAGGCATCTGTGGCTAAGTGCTGTCAGGTTTCCCAAATTGTTGTAGAGTGTGTTCTTAGATTGTTCTCTAGCTACTTGAATTTTGAGATTATTATAGGTTTATGTATTGATTTCTACATATGTAATTGTCAGATACATGGATTTTTGTTTTGATTTGTTGATGTTTTTATTCCCTTGGTCTCTGTTTCCTCCAGGTTTTCTGGTTTTAATGCCTTGGGGTTCTAGTGACCAGGAAGTCTTCAGGTCCAGGAGGGTGTCTTTGCTGAGAGTTTTGTGACTCCTCTGTCTTCTGAGGTTTTGGGTGTCAACATTACCTCTGGGTTCCATAGGTGGGGCCTCCAAAATAAAAAAAAAAAAGAAAAAAAAAGCAGAGATCTTCAGCTCAAGTTGTGAGAAGGAATATGGAGTCAGGTCATGGGTTGCACTTTATAGTTGTTCAAAATACTTGAAGGGGAGTTGGTGAGCCTAGAGCCTAGAGTGGAATGTTACCTGGGGTGCCTGAAGTTGGTCTAGACTTTTTATTTATAATTTCAGCAAACATCCATGTTAATCAAAGGGTGTGTAGAAATTATTGTGTGTAAAAAAATGCCACAGAACTTGAAAAGTACACGATGAGAACTTATAAATTTGTCTTGTTACTTTATGAATCTTCCAGTCTTATTTCTATTACTACAATAAAATGCTCTAAACAAACCATCTTAGGGAGAAAGGCTTAATTTGGCTTGTAATTAGAATTTACAATTTGCCACTTTTCATCTAATGAAAGTTGCCTAGGCAGATGGTCACATGTCTGCATTCAGAAGGATTGAGAAATGAGTATATCCTTGTATGTTCTTGTGACTTAGCTACTTTTTTCATTCACAGAAGTGTCCACAGCCCAAATAAAAAATAAAAAATTTTGTCAACTATAATCAGGGTGAGTGTTCCTACATCAACTAATAATTAAAACAAACGTATGTCAGTCGTTTTTGTTTTTGTTTTTGTTTTTGTTTTTCAAGCCAGGGTTTCTCTGTATAGCCCTGGCTGTCCTGGACTTCCTTTTGTAGACCAGGCTGGCCTCGAACTCAGAAATCTGCCTGCCTCTGCCTTCCAAGTTATGGGATTAAATGTGTGCACCACCATGCCTGGCCCATATGTCAGTCTTATCCACACAATTTTGATTGCTTTATCAACTGATTCTAGTGTGTGTCAAGATGACAATTAAAAGTAAACACCACAACAGACAATAAAGAAACACATTAACAGATGATCTGAAAAACAAAATAAGTATGGTTTGGGGGCTTCTTTGGATGGGAACAATCTCATTTGGCTCAAATATTTGAGTACTTGATCCTATGTTAGTGTAAATTTTTAGGAATAATTAGTTAATATAACCTTGTTGAAGAAGTTGTGTCACTGTGGGTGGGATTTGAGATGTAAAAGCTTTTACCATTCCTGGTTAGATTATTCTGTCTGCCTTCAAATTGTTATCCCAATGCCATGTGGGTCTACTTGCTGCTATGCTTTCCATTATGATGACCATGGATTCCAAGCCGCTGAAACCAAGAATAAACCCCTAATAAACTCTATTTGTAAGCTGTTTTTGCCACAGTGTCTTATTGTGACAACAGAAAAGTAATTAAAACACTCTAATTCACCTATTTTCTACTTTATGAAATATGTCTTCTATAGTACAATGAGTTTCATGGATCAATAGGGTAAATTGTACTACAAGTTTATTAACTTTTCAATGGCAGTGATTCTTGGTTGTTTTTTTTTATTAATATTCATTTGAGAGCATGCAGAATACATAGGCAGTGTTCTGTAATATTTGTAAAATTTGTATTACCTTTCTTTTATTAAGGTGTATGTCACAAATATGTCTTATACATGTTTTTTATGTATAAATAATAATGAACTGATTAAAACTATTGAAATATCATCTATTACTTGATACAGTTATGGTATTTTATAATGACTTTAAAGAATATTGACAATTAACTCACTGTGTATGTTTATGATAATATTAAGTATAACAAGTACAAAATTCATTAGTTCTCTGGAACTTATTTTTTATTTTATTCAGTGTAACAATATTGTTATGTATAAATCATAAATGGCATTTTTCTGTTTACTGCCCCAATGATTTGCACTCCCTTATGAAAAAAACTCACAGAATTTTTATATTTTGTTATGCTTTAAACAGTGTAACAGTTGGGCCACTTTCTAGCCTCTATGTGGTTAATCAACCTCCCACTGACAATCCTGGTTATTACCTACTAACTTCTTTGTGTTACTTTTGTTGCCCTGGAACCAGAGAACTGCCAAACTGGGTCACACTCTTCCAGCACATTCTTCATTTTATTTATTTATTTATTTATTTATTTATTTATAATTAATTAATTAATTAATTAATTAATTAATTAATCTTGAATCTAGACATGTTGCTCCAGGTGTTTATCATCTGTGCTCGAGGTGTTTATCATCTGGTAGCATTGTTGGAATTGTTTATCTATACTATCTTATAAATAATGATACTTTGATTTCTTCCTTTCTAATTTGTATCTTTTTGATCCTCTTCAGTTGTCTTATTCCTCTAACTAGAATGTCAAGTACTCTATTAAATATATTTGCAGAGACTGAACAGCCTTTTCTTGTTCCTGATTTTTGCTGAATTATTTTGAGTATTTATCAATTTAATTTTTTTATTACGTATTTTCTTCAATTTCATTTCCAATGCTATCCCAAAAGCCCCCCCCCACTCCCCTACGCACCCATTCCCATTTTTTGGCCCTGGCATTCCCCTGTGCTGGGGCATATAACGTTTGCCTGACCAATGGGCCTCTCTTTCCAGTGATGGCCTACTAGGTCATCTTTTGATACATATGCAGCTAGATTCAAGAGCTCTGGGGTACTGGTTAGTTCATAATGTTGTTCCTCTGATAGGGTTGCAGATCTCTTTAGCTCCTTGGATACTTTCTCTAGCTCCTCCATTGGGGGCCCTTTGATCCATCCAATAGTTGACTGTGAGCATCCACTTCTGTGTTTCCTAGGCCCCGGCCTAGTCTCACAAGGGACAGCTATATCACCATCCTTGCATCAAAGGCTTGCTAGTGTATGCACTGGTGTCATCGCTTGGAGGCTAATTATGTGATGGATCCCTGGATATGGCAGTCTCTAGATGGACCATCCTTTTGTCTCAGCTCCAAACTTTGTCTATGTAACTCCTTACATGGGTGATTGTTTCCAATTATAAGAATGAGCAAAGTGTCCACACTTTGGTTTTTGTTCTTCTTCAGTTTCATATGTTTTATGTATTGTACTTTATATCTCGCTATACTAAGTTTCTGGGTTAATATCCACTTATCAGTGAGTACATTTCATTTGAGTTCTTTTGTGATTGGGTTACCTCACTCAGGATGATGCCCTCCAGATCCAACAATTTGCCTAGGATTTTTGTGAATTCATTCTTTTTAATAGCTGAGTAGTACTCCATTGTGTAAATGTACCAAATATTTTGTATCCATTCCTCTGTTGAGGGACATCTGGGTTATTTCCAGCTTCTGTCTATTATAAATAAGGCTGCTATGAACATAGTGGAGCATGTGTCCTTCTTACCGGTTGGGACATCTTTGGATATATGCCCAGAAGAGGTATTGCAAGATCTTCCAGTAGTACTATGTCCAATTTTCGGATGAACCGCCAGACTGATTTCAAGAGTGGTTGTACCAGCTTGCAATCCCACCAACAACGGAGGAGTGTTCCTCTTTCTCCACATCCTCGCCATCATCTGCTGTCACCTGATTTTTCATCTTAGCCATTCTGATTGGTGTGACATGGAATCTCAGGGTTGTTTTGATTTGCATTTCCCTGATGATTAAGGATGTTGAACATTTTTTCACGTGTTTCTCAACCTTTCAGTATTCCTCAGGTGAGAATTCTTTTTTCAGCTCTGAGCACCATCTTTTATGGGGCTATTTGACTTTCTGGAGTCCACCCTCTTGAGTTCTTTTTATATATTTGATATTAGTCCCCTATCTGATTTAGGATAGGTAAAGATCCTTTCCCAATCTGTTGGTGGTCTTTTTGTCTTATTGAAGGTGTTTTTTGCCTTGCATAATCTTTGCAGTTTCATGAGGTCCCATTTGTCAATCCTAGATCATAAAGCACAAGTCATTGCTGTTCTATTCAGGAATTTTTCCCCTGTGCCCATATCTTCAAGGCTTTCCCCCACTTTCTCCTCTATAAGTTTCAGTGTCTCTGGTTTTATGTGAAGTTCCTTGATCCACTTAGATTTGACCATAGTACAAGGAGATAAGTATGGATCGATTCACATTCTTCTACATGATAACAACCAGTTGTGCCAGCACCAATTGTTGAAAATGCTGTCTTTCTTCCACTGGATGGGTTTAGCTCCCTTGTCGAAGATCAAGTGACCATAGGTGTGTGGGTTCATTTTTGGGTCTTCAATTCTATTCCATTTGTCTACTTGTCTGTCTCTATACCAGTGCCATGCATTTTTATCACAATTTCTTTGTAGCAAAACTTTAGGTCAGGCATGGTGATTCCACCAGAGGTTCTTTTATCCTTGAGAAGAGTTTTTGCTATCCTAGGTTTTTTGTTATTCCAGATGAATTTGCAAATTGCTCCTTCTAATTTGTTGAAGAATTGAGTTGGAATTTTGATGGGGATTGCATTGAATCTGTAGATTGCTTTTGGCAAGATAGCCATTTTTACAATGTCGATCCTGCCAATCCATGAGCATGGGAGATCTTTCCATCTTCTGAGATCTTCTTTAATTTCTTTCTTCAGAGACATGAAGTTCTTGTCATACAGAATTTTCATTTCTTTAGTTAGAGTCACGCCTAGGTATTTTATATTACTTGTGGCTATTGAGAAGGGTGTTGTTTCCCTAATTTCTTTCTCAGCCTGTTTGTCCTTTGTGTAGAGAAATGCCATTGACTTTTTTAAGTTAATTTTATGTCCAGCTACTTCACTGAAGCTGTTTATCAGGCTTAGGGGTTCTCTGGTGGAATTTTTAGGGTCACTTATATATACTATCATATCATCTGCAAAAAGTGATATTTTGACTTCATCTTTTTCAATTTGTATCCACTTGATCTCCTTTTGTTGTCGAATTGCTCTGGCTAGGACTTTAAGTACTATGTTGAAGACGTAGGGAGAAACTGGGCAGCGTTGTCTAGTCCCTGATTTTAGTGGGATTGTTCCAGCTTCTCACCATTTACTTTGATGTTGACTACTGGTTTGCTGTAGATTGCTTTTATCATGTTTAGGTATGGGCCTTGAATTCCTGATCTTTTTAAGACTTTTATCATGAATGGGTGTTGGATCTTGTCGAATGCTTTTTCCGCATCTAATGAGATGATCATGTGGTTTTTGTCTTTGAATTTGTTTACATAATGGATTATATTGATGGATTTTCCTATATTAAACCATCCCTGCATCCCTGGGATGAAACCTACTTGGTCAGGATGGATGATTGCTTTAATGTGTTCTTGGGTTCGGTTAGCAAGAATTTTATTGAGGATTTTTGCATCGATATTCATAAGGGAAATTGGTCTGAATTTCTCTAACTTGTTGGATCTTTCTGTTGTTTAGGTATCAGAGTAATTGTGGCTTCAGAGAATGAGTTGGGTAGAGTTCCCTCTACTACTATTTTGTGGAATAGTTTGTATAGAACTGGGATTAGATCTTCTTTGAAGGTCTGGTAGAACTCTGCACTAAACCCATTTGATCCTGGGCTTTTTTTGGTTGGGAGACTATTAATGACTGCTTCAATTTCCTTAGGGGATATGGGAATGTTTAGATCATTAACTTGATCCTGATTTATCTTAGGTACCTGGTGTCTGTCTAGAAATTTGTCCATTTCATTCAGGTTTTCCATTTTTGTTGAGTATAGCCTTTTGTAGAAGGATCTGATGGTGTTTTGGATTTCTTCAGGATCTGTTGCTATGTCTCCCTTTTAATTTCTGATTATGTTAATTAAGATATTGTCTCTGTGCCCTCTAGTGAGTCTAGCTAAGTTTTTATCTATCTTGTTGATTTTCTCAAAGAACCAACTCCTCGTTTTTTTTAATTCTTTGAATAGTTCTTCTTGTTTCCACTTGGTTGATTTCACCCCTGAGTTTGATTAATCCTGCCCTCTACTCCTCTTGGGATAATTTGCTTCCTTTTTTTATAGAGCTTTTATATGTTTTGTCAAGCTGCTAGTATGTGCTCTCTCCCGTTTCTTCTTGGAGGCACTCTGCGCTATGAGTTTCCCTCTTAGAAGTGCGTTCATTGTGTCCCATAGGTTTGGGTATGTTGTGGATTCATTTTCATTAAACTCTAAAAAGTCTTTCATTTCTTTCTTTATTCCTTCCTTGACCAAGGAATCATTGAGAAAAGTGTTGTTCAGTTTCCAAGTGAATGATCAGCCTTAGGCCATGGTAGTCTGAGAGGATATATGGAATACCATCAATATTTTTGTATCTGTTGAGGCCTGTTTTGTGACAATTATATGGTCAATTTTGGAGAAGGTCCTGCAAGGTGCTGAGAAGAAGGTATATCCTTTTGTTTTAGGATAAAATGTTCTGTAGATAATCTGTTAAGTCCATTTGTTTCATCACTTCTGTAAGTTTCACTGTGTCCCTGCTTAGTTTCTGTTTCCCAGATCTGTCCATTGATGAAAGTGGTGTGTTGAAGTCTCCCACTATTATTGTGTGAGGTGCAATGTGTGGTTTGAGCTTTACCAAAGTGTCTTTAATGAATGTGGCTGCCCTTGCATTTGGAGCATAGATATTCAGAATTGAGAGTTCCTCTTGGAGGATTTTACCTTTGATGACTATGAAGTGTCCCTCCTTTTCTTTTTTGATAACTTTGGGTTGGAAATCGATTTTATCCGATATTAGAATGGCTACTCCAGCTTGTTTATTCAGATCATTTGCTTGGAAAATTGTTTTCCAGACTTTCACTCTGAGGTAGTGTCTGTCTTTTTCCCTGAGATGGGTTTCCTGTAGGCAGCAGAATGCTGGGTCCTGTTTGTGTAGCCAGTCTGTTAGTCTATGTCTTGTTACTGGGGAGTTGAGACCATTGATATTAATAGATATTAAGGAAAAGTAATTGTTGGTTTCTTTTATTTTTGTTGTTAGGGTTGGCATTCTGTTCTTGTGGCTGTCCTCTTTTTGGTTTGTTGAGGGATTACTTTCTTGCTTGTTCTAGGGCATGATTTCCGTCCTTGTATTGCTTCTTTTCTGTTATTATCCTTTGAAATGCTGGATTTGTGGAAAGATAATTTGTGAATTTGGTTTTGTCGTGGAATACTTTGGTTTCTCCATCTATGGTAATTGAGAGTTTGGCCGGGTATAGTAGCCTGGGCTGGAATTTGTGTTGTCTTAGTTTCTGTATAACATCTGTCTAGGCTATTCTGAGTTTCATAGTCTCTGGTGAAAAACCTGGTGTAATTCTGATACGAATACCTTTATTTCTTACTTGACCTTTCTTTCTTACTGCTTTTAATATTCTCTCTTTATTTAGTGCATTTGTTGTTCTGATTATTATGTGTCATGAAGAATTTCTTTTCTGGTCCAGTCTATTTGGAGTTCTGTAGGCTTCTTGTATGTTCATGGGCATCTCTTTCTTTAGATTTGGGAAGTTTTCTTCAATAATTTTGTTGAAGATGTTTGCTGGTCCTTTGAGTTGAAAATCTTCATTCTCATCCACTCCTATTATCTGTAGGTTTGGTCTTCTCATTGTGTTCTGGATTTTCCTGGATGTTTTGAGTTAGGATCTTTTTGCATTTTGCATTTTCTTTGATTGTTGTGCTGATGTTCTCTATGGAATCTTCTACACCTTACATTCTCTCTTCCATCTCTTGTATTCTGTTGCTGATGCTTGCATCTATGGTTCCAGATATCTTTCCTAGGTTTTCTATCTCCAGAGTTGCCTCACTTTGGGTTTTCTTTATTTTGTCTACTTCCCTTTTTTATGTCTAGTATGGTTTTGTTCATTTCCATCACCTGTTTGCATGTGTTTTCCTGTTTTTCTATAAGGAGTTGTAACTCTTTAGCAGTGTTCTCCTGTATTTCTATAAGTGAGTTATTAAAGTTCTTCTTGATGTCCTCTAACATCATCATGAGATATGCTTTTAAATCTGGGTCTAGCTTCTCGGTTGTGTCGGGGTGCCCAGGACTAGGTGGCATGGGAGTGCTGCGTTCTGATGATGGTGTGTGGTGCTGATTTCTATTAGTAGGATTCTTAAGTTTGCTTTTGCCATCTGGTATTCTCTGGAGCTGTGCAGGATACACTTGGCAGGGTCCCAGAACTAAGATGTCTGTTGCCAATACTCGGGCAAAGGGCTCCCGTGCCAGGCAGATCCCAATCCTCAGAATTCTTAAGATGGCCTGGCTGGTGTTGTGTGTATCTGGCTATAGTTAGCCGACTGTGTGCCCTAGCTACCCTGGTGCTGCTCGGACCAAAAGGGGCTTGTGCCCCTACTCAGACCTGGTTTTTGCTTCCCTGACTAACGCCGTGTCAAGTCCGGTGAGATTGGATTGGAGAAGATGCTTATTTCCACTCACCAGAGGTCTTAAGATCGCTTGGCGGGTGTTGTGGGTAGCTAGTGGTAGTCAGACGTCTGTGCGCCCTCTCCAGCACCTTCAAATGCTAGCTATGACTCCTGCCCTCCACTATTCTCAGGTATGGCATTTCACCTCTTCTTCTCCCAGCCTGATGGATCTCCTTTGTACTACTTCCTCTCTGTTTTAAGCACTGGAACCTTAAAAGTCCTACCTCTGTCTGCCCTGGCCAGCCATTACCTGGTTGAATCTTCATTTACCAATCAAAACCAACTCAGAGCAGAATCCCTCAGTGTAGTACATGCAGAAAATTATAATAAAAGCAGCATTAGGTCAAACCCACTACAATTCAGTTCATAATTTTTATAAAGGCCACTGACTTTATTAATCTAAAATTTGTTATAAATAGCGACTGATTTATTTTTTTGGCAAAAAAGGAACCAAATTAGTTACTTAATATCAAGTGACCAGCTGTGAATTCACATGAAAGAACAAAGGAATTTGAAAGATGAATGGAAAATAAACAACTGAGCCAAGAAGAAAAACTGAATCCAAATTTGATGGTGAGGAATGTCCAGAGCCAATTCAGCCAGTGTTGCAAAACTTTAAATATTCAGAAATTGGCCACAGCAGATACTTCTGGAAAAGAAACAGCAAAATAAAAATGAATAAAAGAGATAGGTAGATTTTTTTTTCAGAAAGTAGAATCTAAATTCTAAATATTTCATCTCACCAATGAAATGACAATTAATACTTCGAGAATTTTAGAATTCATTCTAAACGGAGAATACAGGGATAGTTGGTAATTTTTATTTCCTTTCTACACACAATATAGAAATATTATATCTATATTAGGCTTAGAGTCAGAAAAACTTGGGAAACAATATAGATAATTAATATTCATCTCTAGAAGTCAGACAGGTAAAAAACAAAGTCAAAATAACACAAATGGCAAATCTAAGAAAAGCAACAGTGTAAATTCAGCATGTGCTCAGAAATGCAAATATGATATTTAAAAAATTCCACTCTTTATTATGAACAATGAATATAAATACCAGAATTTCACCTTTAAGAAAAATCACATGGATAATACAAGTTAGAAGGAAACTGCACACCTCAAGCATAACAAAATTCATTATATATATTTATACACACACACACACATAAATATGTAGTCTGAGCCAGAAATGCAATCTCTTACTGTTTGAATCAGTTACAAAGATATTTTCATCACATAGATTCTCTCTTAAAGAAGAGAAAAATCCATTACATCATTTACATTTCTCTGGATGCTCAACCTGAGTCCATCTTGAGATGTGTTTTTTTTTTTCTTCTTCTTTACAGATTGAGCTACAGTGCAGATTCAAAAATCATAGGAATTGTAATTCTGAGTCACTGGAGTAATCTTATGCAGGAAGTTTGAGTAAAATAATCTATAACTTAGAGGAATGAACATGTCACAAACTTTGTAGAACATTTAAATGTGTTCTATGGAAGACATGGTGGTTGGTAGTTCTATTCTCAGGGGTAGAAATGATACTACTAGATGGCAGTTTATTGCTAAGGACAGTACAGTACAGAAGTCAACAAAACCATATATAGTCCAACATATACCAAAGAAATTCAATGAAACATAAGATAATATTCTGAAATAATAATACAAAAAGTATAATATCTTGAAGTAACTGAAAAAAATTATAGGAATATATTACCTACATATTTAAATGAAGGGAATAAAAGAAAACCAATATAAGAACTCTTGTTCTTGAAATGTGGTAATGGTATCATGGCAGGGAAAGTACCATAAAAGTCCAGGACTAGATGGATTTAACAATGAGTTCTACCAGACTACAGAATTTCTTTTGTAAATGTAACTACATTGTGTTTCTCTGTATATACTTTCATTTCTGTGGTTGCATACGTCACATCATGAACGTGCAGGTCATGGGACAACTTTCAGAAGCTGTTTCTCTCCTTCCAAAAGTGGTTTCCAGGTTTGCAAACTTAGTAGAAAAAACTTTCATACTGCATTAAAAAAATCACTATAATCAAATTGGACCTACATCAGAGATATGCCCTCATAATCATAATTTACCACACATGAAACAATAAAATAGAATACCTATGCTATCTATCACACTGCTGTTGGGCATTTCATCTAATGTCATCCTCATTTGGTCCTGAGAGCCTCCCACAACCATGCTGTCTGGGATTTAGTAGTGGTTCTTTCCATTCCCCACGTCACACTACTAGATATTTCTATTCATTCTCTTGGCCCTCAGGGCTTCTTTCCTGTCTCCCTCATACCAGATATTGCCTCCTTTTCTTCCCTCCACCTTCCCTGTTTCACACATGTCCCTCCATACCTCTTCCACCAATGATTATATTGTTTCATGTTCTAAGTGAGAATGGAGATTGAAGCATCCACATTTGTGCTTTCCCTCTTCTTAAACTTCATATGGTCTGTGAATTCTTCATGGATATTCTGAACTTTTTGGGTAATATCCACTTATCAGTGAGTACATACCATATATTCATACATATCTCCTTTGGTGTCTGGGTTACTTCACTCAGGATGATATTTTCTATTTCCATGCATTTTCCTGGAAAGAAAAACAAAAACAAAACAAAAAATTGATATCCTCATTTTGAATAGCTGAGTGGTCTTTTTTGTTTGTTTTTGTTTGTTTGTTTGTTTTGTTTTTTGTTTTTGTTTTTTCGGGATAGGATCTCCCTATATGGCCCTGGCTGTCGTGGAAATCACTCTGTTGACCAGGCTGCCCTTGAACTCAGAAATCTGCCTGCCTCTTGAGTAGTCTTTCACTGGGTAAATGTACCACATTTTCTGTATATATTTTTCATTGAAGGGCATCTGGGTTATTTCCAGCATTCTGCTATTATAATTTTTTTTCTTTGTTTAATGGTACAACCACTTGTTTTTATTTCTTAAAATTACAAACTGCTCCTTTGGTGAAATTTATGGTCAGTTCTTTTTTTTTTTTCCATTTTTATTAGGTATTCAGCTCATTTACATTTCAAATGCTATACCAAAAGTCCCCCATAGGAAGCCCCCCCTCACTCCCTTAACCACCCACACCCCCTTTTTGGCCCTGGCATACCCCTGTACTGGGGCATATAAAGTTTTCAAGTCCAATGGGCCTCTCTTTGTAGTGATGGCCGACTAGGTCACTTTTTAATACATATGCAGCAAGAGACAAGAGCTCCGGTGTACTGCTTAGTTCATATTGTTGTTCCACCTATAGGGATGCAGTTCCCTTTAGTTCCTTGGGTGTTTTCTCTAGTTCCTCCATTGGGGGCCCTGTGGTCCGTTCAATATATGACTGTGAGCATCCACTTCTGTGTTTGCTAGTCCCTGGCGTAGTCTCACAAGAGACAGCTATATCCATGTCCTTTCAGCACAATCTTGCTAGTGTATGCAATGGTGTCAGCATATGGAAGCTGATCATGGGATGGATCTCTGGATATGGCAATCACTAGATGGTCCATCCTTTCGTCACACTTCCAAATTTTGTCTCTGTAACTCCTTCCATGGGTGTTTTGTTTCCTATTCTAAGAAGGGGCAAAGTGTCCACACTTTGGTCTTCGTTCTCTTGAGTTTAATGTGTTCAGCAAATAGTATCTTATATCTTGAGTATCCTAAGTTTCTGGGCTAATATCCACTTATCAGTTAGTACATATTGTGAGAGTTTCTTTGTGATTGGGTTACCTCACTCAGGATGATGCCCTCCAGGTCCATCCATTTGGTTTGAAATTTCATAAATTCATTCTCTTTAATAGCTTTGTAGTACTCCATTGTGTAAGTGTTCCAAATTTTTTGTATCCATTCCTCTGTTGAGGGGCATCTGGGTTCTTTCCAGCTTCTGGCTGTTATAAATAAGGCTGCTATGAACATAGTGTAGCATGTGTCCTTCTTACCGGTTGGGGCATCTTCTGGATATATGCCCAGAAGAGATATTGCGGAATCCTCTTGTAGTACTATGTCCAATTTTCAGAGGAACCGCCAGACTGATTTCAGGAGTGGTAGTACAAACCTGCAATCCCACCAACAATGTAGGAGTGTTCCTCTTTCTCCACATCCTCACCAGCATCTGCTGTCACCTGAATTTTTCATCTTAGCCATTCTGACTGGTGTGAAGGTGGAATCTCAGGGTTGTTTTGATTTGCATTTCCCTGATGATTAAGGATGTTGAACATTTTTTCAGGTGCTTCTCTGCCATTCGGTATTCCTCAGGTAGGAAATCTTTTTTTTTTTTTTTTTAAGTTTTAACTATTTTTACTCAACATGAGACAGAACAACAGTTGTTCAGACAACAAAACAAAAACAGACACAAATTGACACATGGACAGACTGGTGCATCAAACACAGACAATACAGAGAGGGTAGAGAACTTGATGTAACCAGAATCAGACTGGTGCATCAAACACAGACAATACAGAGAGGGTAGAGAACTTGATGTAACCAGAATTATGGATGTCTCCTGTATGGGCCAAAGAGAAAGCAGTACATCTCCAAATTTCCTTCTGTTCCTGGGAGAGCTACAAAATCTTTTTTTCTTCTCTCTTGGTCTCTCTTTCTCATGTCATTTGTATATCTAGCATCTCCCACTCACCACCCACTTTTGTATTTTACTCTTTTTATTTGATTTTATTATTTTAAGCTTTTAAAAGAATGTAATTTTTGTTTGAGTTGCCTTATTCTGTGCTCTAGTTCACATTCATGTCTGCCTTTGATTTTATTATTTCTTACTATAACTTTTGTTTTTATTTTTTTTCAAGGACTTAAAGAGCAACCTTAGATTATATATTTCAGAAATTTATGATACTTCTTTTTCTTTTTTTTTCTTTTCCATTTTTATTAGGTATTTAGCTCATTTACATTTCCAATGCTATACCAAAAGTCCCCCATAGCCACCCACCCCCTCTCCCATACGCATACACTCCCCCTTTTTGGCCCTGGCGTTCCCCTGTACTGGGGCATATTATTTGTTCAGTTCTGAGCCTCATTTTTTAGTGGGGTTATTTGATTATATGGAGTCTACCTTCTTGAGTTTTTTATATATATTGGATATTAGTCCCCTCACCGATTTGGGATAGGTAAACATCCTTTCGCAATCTGTTTGTGGTCTTTTTGTCATATTGAAGGCATCTTTTGCCTTGCAGAAACTTTGCAATTTTATGAGGTCCCATTTATCGATTCTGGATCTTACAGCACAAGCCATTGCTGTTCTATTTAGGAATTTTTCCCCTGTTCCCATATCTTCGAGGCTTTTCCCTACTTTCTCCTCTATTAGTATCAGTGTCTCTGGTTTTATGCGGAGTTCTTTTATCCAATTAGATTTGACCTTAGTACAAGGAGATAGGAATGTATCAATTCGCAATCTTCAACATGATAATATCCAGTTGTGCCAGTACCCTTTGTTGAAAATGCTGACTTTTTTCCACTGGATGGTTTTAGATTGCTTGTCAAAGATCAAGTGACCATGTGTGTGTGTGTTTTTCTTTGGGTCTTCAATTCTGTTCCATTGATCTACTTGTCTTTCACTATACCAGTACCTTGCAGTTTTTTATCACAATTGCTCTGTAGTACAGCTTTAGGTTGGGCATGGTGATTCCACTAGATTTTCTTTTATCCTGGAGGAGTGTTTTTGTTATCCTAGGTTTGTTGTTATTCCAGATGAATCGGATGATATCTCTTTCTAATTCGTTGAAGAATTGAGATGGAATTTTGATGGGGATTGCATTGAATCTGTAGATTGTTTTGGCAAGATAGCCATTTTTACTATATTGATCCTGCCGATCCATGATCACGGGAGTCCTTTCCATCTTCTGAGACCTTCTTTACTTTCTTTCTTCAGAGGCATGAAGTTCTTTTCATAAAGATCTTTCACTTCCTTAGAGTCATGCCTAGGTATTTTATATTATTTGTGGCTATTGAGAAGGGTGTTGTTTCCCTAATTTCTTCCTCAGCCTATTTGTCCTTTGTGAAGAGAAAGGCCATTGACTTGTTTGAGTTAATTTTATATGCAGCTACTTCACTGAAGCTGTTTATCAGGCTTAGGAGTTCTCTGGTGGAAATTTTAAGGTCCGTATACATATTGTGATATCATTTGCAAAAAGTGATATTTTGACTTCTTCCTTTCCAATTTGTATCCCCTTGATCTCCTTTTGTTGTCTAATTGCTCTGGCTAGGATTTCATGTACAATGTTGAATAGGTAGGGAGAGAGTGGACAGCCTTGTCTAGTCCCTGATTTTAGTGGGATTGATTCAAGCTTTTCACCATTTACTTTGATGCTGGCTACTGGGTTGCTGTAGATTTTTTTTATCATATCTAGGTATGAACCTTGAATTCCTGATCTTTTCAAGACTTTTATCATGAATGGGTGTTGGATTTTTTCAAATGTGTTCACAGCTTCTAACGAGATGATCAAGTGGTTTTTGTCTTTGAGTATGTTATATACTGGGTTACGTTGATGGATTTCTGTATATTGAACCATCCCTGCGTCCCTGGGATGAAACCTACTTGGTCAGGATGGATGATTGTTTTGATGTGTTCTTGGATTTGGTTAGCAAGAACTTTATTGTGGATTTTTGCATCAATATTCATAAGTGATATTGGTCTGAAGTTCTCTATCTTTGTGGGGTCTTTTTGTGGTTTAGGTATCAGAGTAATTGTGGCTTCATAGAATGAGTTGGGTAGAGTACCTTCTGTTTCTATTTTGTGTAATAGTTTGTGCAGAACTGGGAGTAGATCTTCTTTGAAGGTCTGATAGAACTCTGCACGAAACCCATCTCGTCCTGGGCTTTTTTTGGTTGGGACACTACTAAGGACTGCTTTTATTTCTTTGGGGGATATTGGGCTGTTTAGATCATTAACCTGATCTTGATTCAACTTTGGTACCTGGTATCTGTCTAGACACTTCTCCATTTCATCCAGGTTCTCCAGTTTTGTTGAGTATAGCCTTTTGTAGAAGGAACTGATGGTTTTTTGGATTTCTTCAGGATCTGTTGTTATGTCTCCCTTTTCATTTCAGATTTTATTAATTAGAATTCTTTCCCTGTGCCCTCTAGTGAGTCTGACTAAGGGTTTGTCTATCTTGTTGATTTTCTCAAAGAACCAGTTCCTTGATTGGTTGATCTCTGAGTAGTTCTTCTTGTTTCTACTTGGTTGATTTTGCCCTTGAGTTTGATTATTTCCTGCCGTCTACTCCTCTTGGGTGAATTTGCTTCCTTTTGTTCTAGAGCTTTTAGGTGTGTTGTCAAGCTTCTAATGCATGCTCTCTCTACTTTCCTTTTGGAGGCACTCAGAGCTATGAGTTTTCCTCTTAGAAATGCTTTCATTGTATCCCATAAGTTTGGGTATGTGGTGGCTTCATTTTCATTGAACTCTAAGAAGTCCTTAATTTCTTTCTTTATTCCTTCCTTGACCAAGATATCATTGAGAAGAGTGTTGTTCAGTTTCCACGTGAATGTTGGCTTTCTATTATTTATTTTGTTGTTGAAGATCAGCCTTAGTGCATGTTGATCTGATAGGATGCATGGGACAATTTCGATATGTTTTATCTGTTGAAGCCTCTTTTGTGATCTATTATGTGGTCAATTTTGGAGAAGGTACCATGAGGTGCTGAGAAGAAGGTATATTCTTTTGTTTTAGGATAAAATGTTCTGTAGATATCTGTCAGATCCATTTCTTTCATAACTTCTGCTATTTTCACTTTGTCCATGTTTACTTTCTGTTTCCTTGATCTGTCCATTGGTGAAAGTAGTGTGTTAAAGTCTCTTACAATTATTGTGTGAGGTGCAATGTGTGCTTTGGGCTTTACTAAAGTGTCTTTAATGAATTTGGCTGCCCTTGCATTTGGAGTGTAGATATTCAGAATTGATAGTTCCTCTTGGAGGATTTTACCTTTGATGAAAATTAAGTGACCCTCCTTGTATTTTTTGATGACTTTTGCTTGTAAGTCAATCTTATCAGATGTTAGGATGACTACTCCAGGTTGTTTCTTCATACCATTTGCTTGGGAAATTGTTTTCCAGCCTTTCATTCTGAGGTAGTGTCTATCTTTTTCTCTGAGATGAGTTTCCTGTAAGCAGCAAAATGCTGGGTCTTGTTTGTGTATCCAGTTTGTTAGTCTATATCTTTTTATTGGGGAATTGAGATCATTGAAATTAAGAGATATTAAGGAAAAGTAATTGTTTGTTCCTCTTATTTTTGTTTTTAAAGTTGACATTCTGTTTTTGTGGCATTCTTCTTTTAGGTTTGTTGACGGATTACCTTCCTGTTTTTTCTAGGGCAAGGTTCCCTTCCTTGTATTTTTTTTGTTTGTTTGTTTCTTATTATCCTTTGAAGGGCTGGATTTGTGGAAAGGTAATATGTGAATTTGTTTTTGTCATGGAATACTTTTGTTTCTCCATCTATGGTAATTGAGAGTTTGGCTGGGTATGGTAGCCATGGCTGGAATATGTGTTCTCTTAGTGTCTGTATAACATCTGTCCAGGCTCTTTTGGCTTTCATAGTCTCTGGTGAAAAATCTGGTGTAATTCTGATTGACTTGCCTTTATAATTTACTTGACCTTTTTCCCTTACTGCTTTTAGTATTCTATCTTTATTTAGTGCATTTGTTGTTCTGATTATTATGTGTAGGGAGGAATTTCTTTTCTGGTCCAGTCTATTTGGAGTTCTGTATGCGTCTTGTATGTTCATGGGCATCTCTTTCTTTAGATTTGGGAAGTTTTTTTCAATAATTTTGTTGAAGATATTTGCTGGTCCTTTGAGTTGAAAGTCTTCATTCTGATCCACCCCTATTATCAGTAGGTTTGGTCTTCTCATTGTGTCCTCAATTTCCTGGATATTTTGAATTAGGATCTTTTTGCATTTTGCATTTTCTTTGATTGTTGTGCCGATGTTCTCTATGGGATCTTCTGCACCTGAGATTCTCTCTTCCATGTCTTGTATTCTGTTGCTGATGCTCAAATCTATGGTTCCTGATTACTTTCCTAGGGTTTCTATCTCCAGTGTTGCCTCACTTTGAGTTTTCTTTATTGTATCTACTTCCCTTTTTAGGTCTAGTATGGTTTTGTTCATTTCCATCACCTGTTTAGATGTGTTTTCCTGTTTTTCTTTAAGGACTTTAACTCTTTAGTAGTGTTCTCCTGTATTTCTTTAAGTGCGTTATTAAAGTTCTTCTTGATGTCCTCTACCATCATCATGAGATATGCTTTTAAATCTGCGTCTAGGTTTTCGGATGTGTTGGGGTGCCCTGGACTAGGCGAAGTGGGAGTGCTGGGTTCTGATGATGGTGAGTGGTCTTGGTTCCTGTTAGTAAGATTCCTACGTTTACCTTTCACTATTTGGTAATCTCTGGAGTTAGTTGTTATAGTTGACTCTGTTTAGAGATTGTTCTTCTGGTGATTCTGTTACTGTCTATCAGCAGACTTGGGAGACAGACTCTCTCCTCTTAGTTTCAGTGCTCAGAGCTCTCTCTGCTGGCAAGGTCTCCTATTAAAGGGAAGGTGCACAGATTATCTTGTGTTGTACTTCCTCCTGGATGAAGAAGTGGGCCGAAAACAGGACCTTTTCCAGAAGCTGTGTTGCTTGGCAGGTCCCAGAAGCTGTCAGCTTCTGTGGTGCACACTCTCACCTGTGCAGACTTAGTTCCTAAGTTCGGTGGAATCCCAGAACTAAGGTGGCACCTGCTGCTCCTGAGTCTGAGGTTTTCCGAACCAGGCAGATACCTGTCCTCTGGTCGGGAGGGTGGCTGTCTGTCTGCTGTCCGAAAAGGTTGCTGCCTCAGCGGTTCTGTGGCTCCCCCTTTCCCAGAAGCTGTCTGGTTCTGTGGTGCACCCTGTCATCTGTTCAGATTAATTTTCTAAGTTCTGCATAGTCCCTGAACCTCCGCTATTATAATTAATGCTGCTGTGTAAACACTGAAGGTTTACTTATGATATGGTAGAGCATTTTGGAGTATATGCCCAGAAGTTGTATATATGAATATTCAGATAGACTTATTTCCAATTTTGTGAAGAAATGCCAGAATATTTTCCAGATTATGGAATCCGGAAAACATTTTGCAATCCCACTAGCAAAGATAAAGTGTTCTTTTTATCTACATTTGCTCTAGCAGCTATTTTCACCTGACATTTTGGTCTCAACCATTCTGATTGGTTTAGGATGGATTCTCAGCGTGGTTTTGATTTGTATTTCACTATAAATAAGGATGTTGAACATTTCTTTAGGTCCATCTCAGGCTTTTGAGATTCCTAAAATGAGAATTTTGTTTAGCTCTAGAGCTCATTTTTTCGTTAGGATGTTTTTTTTTTTTTTTTTTTTTGGAGTCTAGCTTCTTGAATTCTTTGTATATTTTGAGTATTCGCCCTCGATCAGATGTAGGGTTAGTAAAGATCTTTTCTCCATTACTAGGTTGCCATTTTGTCCTATTGACAGTGTCCTTTGCCTTACAGAACGTTTTCAGTTTCAGGAGGTCTAATTTGTTAATTGACCAAGATATGCTTTCAGACAGGAACATGGCATCACTGTCCTAAAAGAGGCTATGCCATCAAATGACTGAGACAGATGCAGATATTTACAGCCAGCCATTGGTCTAAACACAGGAACCCCTATGGAAGAGTTTGAGCAAAGACTGAAGGAAGTGAAGGGAATTGCAACCCTATAGTAAGAACAACACCATCAAAAAACTAGATTTCTGAGAATTCTCAGGTACTAAGCCACCAACCAAAAAGCATACATGTACTAGTCCATAACCCCTACTATACATATGTAGCAGAGGATAGCATTGTCTGGCCTCAGTGCGATGAGGGTGTGTGCTTGTACTGTGGAAGCTTTATGTCCCCAGAAAAGGGGAATTCTAGAGAGGTGGGTGGGAGAGTAACCTTTTAGAGAGAGGAGGGAAGTGTGGTAGGGGCCTCATGGAGGGAGTATGCTGAAGGGGATCACATTTGAAATATAAATAAATAAAATAATTAGTAAAATGGATAGTATGACATAGTTTAGAATATCTTCAAAACAGGAGCATGAAAGTAATTGGATATAGGAAGATAAGTTTAATTTTAGAGATTTTAGGTATGGTAGTCAAAATTCTTCAAAGAAAAAACTGAAATAATTGTGTGTGTGTGTGTGTGTGTGTGTGTGTGTGTGTGTGTGTGTTTGTAGAGGGATTTATACACTGTGGTCCAGCCCAGGTATTTAAAAATAGATGTCTATAGAAAGAAAGTCAAGGAATCCAATAGATATTCTGTCCACAAGACTGAATTTCCCAGATGTTCTTCAGTATATGTTGGACTCTCAAAGAAATATACTCTAAAACCTTCAAAAGAACAAGCATACCTGTGAGAATGAAGAAAAGCAGGCAAAAACCAAAGGGGTCTTCTATGTGCTTTACATAGGCTAGCACAAGAATATGTGTCCCAGAGTTAGGATAGGTTTTTAGAGCTCAAATGAGGCAATGAATCAAAAATCACTTATATCCAGTGCTTTTCACTTTTAGTTAATTCAATATTCAGTAAAGTTAACAACTAAGACTACCAATCACAAAGTTAGAAGTCATAGAAGTAATATGCCTGCCAACCTATCTCCTATATAACAACCAATTAGACAAGTAATAAAATTCATACAAATAAGCTTTATTCAATAATAAAATATTGTGAAGACAAACAAGAGGATAGGTGTTGCAAAGTCTGTCTTACAGTTTAAACACAGTGTACATGTTTAAACAGGAGGTTTTATTTATTATTTATTTATGCCCACAACTGACATGTTAACTCAGTGCCTGTTCTATGGTCAAAGTGGTCCATTTAGTATGAAAATTTTACTCAGAAGCAATTTATGCCTCTAGCTGTCACCATAGCTTCAGTCTTATTATGATTATTATTATATTTGAATATATAATATTTTGAGTAGTCTAATATATTTAACTAGTTGGTCTCCAGCTAGAGACAGTGTTTGGGAAGGTTATGGAACATTTAGGAATGTTTTTTTGCGAACATTTCACATATTGTTCTATAATGAATATTAGCAAAAAATCCAATACATCTAGAAAAGAAAGAAAAAGAAGCTCAAGTCTAAGTGGATCAAAGAACTCTATATAAAACCAGGGACACTGAAACTTATAGAGAAGAAAGTGGATTAAAGCCATTAAGATATGGGCACAGGGGGAAATTCACAAAAATTCTTATTTTCAAGTTCAACCTTTGTTCGCCCAAATAGCATTCACTGCATGAATGCTGGCAAGTGACCCTGAATCCAAAAAACATTGGGTTTATATACAGTATAGGAAGTGTGTAAATATTTACAGAAAAGTTGACTAGAAGGTGTAATAGTCCTGAAATGGGAGGGGTAATGAGTGTCTGTTCAAGGACTAAATTTATGGCCAGTTTTATCTGTCTGTGACCTGACATCTGCTTACCTTTTACTTTTTCCATGGTGTCCCTTGAGCTTGCTTTTTCACTAAGGTCTCAAGGATAGGTACTTGGAGTTCTTTCCAGCAGGAGTTTTGGTTTTTGCAGACACAGAGGCAGAGAGAATGTGTCCTCATTATGGGCCCTGAAATTGTATCTCCAGGGGAGGAAGAGGCAGCCCAGTCTGCTGCAGAAGGATGCTGCACAGAAACCACCTGTTTGCTATCTGCATAGCCGCAGGGGAAGGGGGAAGGGGGAAAGAAGATGGGAGCCTCTGTCTGTACAACACTGAAGTCTCTCTAGTATTAGTAATCTGAGGGTTACAACATTCTCCCCTCTTTTTGGTGACGCTAGAGGCCAATCTTGGACTCTTTATAGGCCTAAATCATCTGTGCTACCTGGTTTGTACTGGGATCTCATCACCATCAGTTGAATAGTCCATAATCTCTGCTTTATATACTGCAAAAGCTTTTTAATTATGCATGGCCCAAATGTGAGCAGCAACAAAAAAATTATAAGGGACCCTGTAATTGTGGAAATGAGAGTAATTAACCATGGGGAATTATCAAATAGGGAATGATGCCAGCTTTTGGAGTTTTCTTGTTCTCTTTGGTACCTCTCTATGCTTTCTCTAACCTTAGGTAGTAATTCTTTGATGCAAGAGTGATTTACATAAAACCAACATTCTTTGAATACATCATAACACAAGCCTCCCTGATGTAGTAACACAAAGTCTAACCCTTGTCTGTTCTGTTCAACTACCTCAGCCAGGAAATCTACATTTCACTCTAGGTGTGCAATGGATTTTTCTAAGCATTGGCTGTCTTGATCTGTATTTAATTTAAGGCTATATGGTTATTCTCTTACAATGTTAGGGCTGCTATCCCAGTGCCTGCACCAGGTAGCCCTGCTCCCAAAATTATAGCCAACTTTAGGGAAATAGTTTCTCTCTTCTGTCTTTTGAGGTCTCCCCCCAACATGCCCTATTAGGTTCTTCAGCACTATTTCCTCTGAATAATAGGTTATGGATGGCACCAATTGGACTAGAATAGAGAACTCCTTTGCAGTAGGGGAAATAAGAACCTCTCCATGCACTCACAGAGTCAACCCTGTTGAACAGGCCCACCATGCCTGTTCAGGGGAAATAACATATTTGGAATGCACCATGGGCGTATTTTGGTTACAAATATGTTGATGTGACAAGGGAACTTTTCCCAGGCAGGTCCCCTGTCCTGATATGGTCTGTATGGTTAAGGTTCTTCTCTTGGGATCATATGCATGCAGTGTCTCTCTTGGACTCATTATATTTAGACATAAATCCAACATCTTCATAAAAAGGGTTTCAGGCATAATAACACAGCCAGTAGAAGATGGTTAGCTCTGGTTGGGAACTGGTCAAAATCTGAAAGGTTTTTAGCATCATTGACCAGAGCAGATCTACAGGGCCGGGGAGCCTGCTGGGGACGGACTGGGAGGTCAACAAACACTGGTTTGAGAACAGACATTGGCATAGGATTTTCAGGGCAATACCTCTTGGTATAGGTTTAGTGTTTGCCAGAATTCTGTTTGTTCCTACAGTCACATTCAGGGGGTTTACTATTGGTTTTATCAGGAGCCTAATTCTGAAAATGAGTTTGAGGTTTTTTCCCCCCAATAATATAAAATCGGAGGCCCCAAGGTTTCTCAGTTTCCCAGCCCTTTTCCTGCTTTCCTAGGCTGGTGAACTTAAGTTGAATTTCAGATTCCCTCCCCTGTCAGGTGACTGTGATAAGATCTTCCTTTGATGCCTTCCATACCGATGTTTCACAACCCCAAAAAGCATAATAGAATTGTTCTGGTTCCCCATATGCCACAGTTCTTTTTTCCCCAGACATATAAAAAAGTCTCCCTAAGTCTACTTAGTGTATGAATGTTGTAAAGTCTGTTGGGTGTTAGGCCATGAGTTATCAGCCAGCAGGCACAGATCAAACGTTAAATATGGAAACCTTGACATCCCAAGTGGTTTTTCTTTATTAGCCAGTTGGGCCCAGTAACCCATTTCAGGATTCTCAATTGTCCTAGTCAAGTCTTAAGGCTGCTGCGGGTTTTTGATCTCTGAATGGAGACATGGACTGGGAACAGCAGCACATGCAGTCAGTAAAAAACGCAATCTTAGGACCTAGTTAATTTTAACATGGAGGGATGAATAGAACTCCAGCTCTTTTAATAGTATAAAAAGTGATCATTGCAGAAAACAAGGATGAACCAGTTTTGTGATACCTCAGTTCTAGGATTGTCATAGATTTATTAAAAAATGAAAATTTAGAACCAAATATGTGGAAACTAATGAGGGCAGGGGAAGGAGGGGTAGGGAGGATATCCCACATCTGGCCAGAGTTCCTCCTATGCTTTGGGCAGGCAGACTTGGGAGAGCTGCTAACCCTCACGGCCTCTCTCCTGCTTTCCCATACCTGAATGTGTTCATTTTTTTCCACCCCTCCCATCTCCCACCTAGATTTCTCTCTCTCTCTCTCTCTCTCTCTCTCTCTCTCTCTCTCTCTCTCTCTCTCTGTCTGTCTCTGCCTCGTGTCATTACTTTCTTCTCCCTTACAAGTGTGATTGAAGCATTCTCACTTGGACCCTTCTTGTTGTTAAGTTTCTTGAGTTCTGTGGATTGTATCCTAGGAAATCTGTACTTCTTTGGCTAATATCCTCTTATTACAGTTCATTTTACTTTGACATTTTATTTGTATTCGAAACAAGTACAGTGTTACATTTATGATAAAAAAGATAAAATGTTGAATAGATTCACAAAAAGAAATCTTAGTAATTTACTGTTTATTTACTATTACCTGGATGTTTTAATCATTATCATAGAGTATAAAATAAAATGTGAATGTGAGAAAGAAATTTAGAGAACGAATTGGAGGGTAAGGATGGAAGTTGTCGAAATTTGGGTTTTGTTGTTATGAAGAGACCACAGTAATTCCTATAAAGCAAAGAACTTTGCTGGGGCTGACTTACAGTTTCAGTGGTTAATTTCATTATTGTCTTGCCGATAAACATGGTAGTTTTCAGGAAGATCTTTTGTTAGAGCCAGAGATGAAGCCAAGAGCTCTAAATCTTCCTCCACAGGCAGCAAAAAGAGGCTGTCTACACACTGGCCAGACATGAGCATATATGATCTAAAAACCTGCCTCTAGTGACAGCCTTCCTTGATTGAGCAGTAGAGTAGAGCTGTCCCTAGATTTGGGGCTTTCTGATCAGCTGCCTGGTGGGCATGGGCATGGGATACCTGGTCCTGCGACTTGTGTGCTGTGCAGTGGTTTGGACAAAGGAGAGACCCCCTTCCCTCTCTTTTGCCCTCACCACCGTTGGCAGGAGAGCTGTCCCTAATGGGTTCATGAGCCCAGGAATAATGTCCCAATCACCTCTTGCAGCACTTGGGAGATTAGGCCATGCACCTCATCTGAGCAGCAGGGAGGAGCTGGCCCAGATTTGGGGGGTTACTGGTGAGCCTGCTCAGAGGGAGTGAGAACTAGAAACCTGACTCCATCCCTTATCTGCTGTATCACTGTAGAGTATGACCCCTCTCCCTTGTCTGGGAAGCACAGTAAATCTGGCTTTGATGGCAGGGGCACAAATGCGAGAGCACTGAGGGTATGGTAGCATGAAAGTAGTTTCTGCCCCTTGTTGGCTGCAACTTTGGAAAGGGAAGCTTGGGAAGGGCAGGAAAGCTCTCCCAGATGGTGGTAGTGTGGCAGAGCTGGTAGTCTGATTAGCCAGATCCCTCTCAGGCCCAGATCCTGGGCTTTGAATTGCCCCAACACAACATTGACCCCCATTGGTGAACTGCTGAAGTAGATTAAAATGGCCATTATACAGATCCCATACTACAGGATCTCAATGACAAAGGGCAACCACAGGATATCTGAGAGGAGTTACAGTTATGCATTAGTACTGATAGTATAGTAGAAGGCAGAGACCTCTTAAGACTCATTAAAATGAACAACTTGGAAACAAAGAAGTGTAGATAAAAGGGCACACTGTGGGATATACACTGTGACATTACAAATTCCACAATGAGAATCTTATTCTTTTGGGGTGGTTGCAATGGTGGAAGCAGGATACAAGGTGATGAGGAGATAAGTGGGACTGGGTGTATGATTTAAAAATCAGGAAGATCAAACAAAAAGTTTGAAAAAGAGTACCAACTTTTCAAACCATTATTCATTTCTATGTTAAAGGGAAAATGTCAAACATACTCAAGGGTATATAACTATCTTCATATTATAAAAAAAAAAATACTAACTTTTCTGACATCTAGGTTTCTACCCTAAAAATTGAACTAATATCCTGTAAACATGTCATTTTGTGAGTTAACTGATATTTTATTTGGAAGAGTTATAGTAAGCTATATGTTTAGAAATAAGTTAGATACCTGCACACGTGTGTGCATGTGCATGTATGTGCGGAAACACACACACAAATACACACAAGCTTATACACATAATCCTGGATATATGGTATATAAATCATGATTTTTTTTCTGTTCAGGAAATAAGCAACAAAACTGAATTTTTTTAACATATTCTAATTTATTAATATTTTATTCTTCTTTCTCTTAGAAAATCTACGATGCAGATACCTATATCCCAGCTAATAGTTTTCTTGTAAATATCTAAAACAATTCTTGCTGGTGTGGTAGTTAATACTCATAGCTACAGCCATACTTGGAAGACTAAGACATGAGGCCTTTAAGTTAAAAAAACAGCCTAAGGTAATTGTTGAGATTCTGTTTCAAGACAGTAAAATATGCACAAATACTTCATTACTCAATATTTTAAATGTTAGCAAGATAAATATTTATGTTACTATTTTAATTTGTTTACATATGTGTGGTTCATAATAAGAATGTCAGTGTTCAAATAAAATTTTCTTTACTGATTTTTATTTTGGGCGTTTCAGTTTGCATAAACATTTTCAGAGTAGCAGAAGCCTTATGAAACAAAACCTTGAAACATCTGTTATTTCTCCTAAATTATACGTCCCTACTGAATATTCATAAAAGGAAGGAATATCTCAAGCTTAATTATTTAGTCTTCAATTTTTGTTTTAGATAAATTTTATATATGCAGAAACATTGTCAGAATTGTGTCCTCATATACCATTTATCTATTTTTTCTTTAATAGTAATACTTTAAATAACCATAGTACATTTCTGAAAGTAACATCACTACTATACTACTTGCTAAAGTATAAAGTATAAAGAATTATGAAGGATGTCTTTATGCCAGGATACACCAAGAAAGTAAATCCATAGTCAGCTAAACTATACATAGACTAAACAAAACTAGATATAGACCTTTATGTTATGAGCAGTAGAGATGGTTCAAGTGGTGAAGTGTTTCCTGCCAACCCTGACAGCCTGAGTTTGACTCTTATGTCCTATATTGTAGAGAAATAAAAGTGACTTCTGATGTCATCTGACCTATACATGCACACCATGGCATTTCTTCACAGGCATGTGTGTGTTCACATGCACAAACACACACACACACACACACAAACACACACACAGACACACACACATCATCTCCACCACCACCACCACCACCACCACCATACCACACCACACAACCGAGGGGGAGGGATGGAGGGAGAGATGAAGGAAAGGAGAGGGAGAGACAGAGACAGAGACAGAGACAGACAGACAGAAACAGAGAAAGAGGAAGCGAGAGAATACTTTATTATCTCTCTTTAAAAAATATATTTAGTCTCGACAGGTTTTCCCGTTCCCTTTGTGTGAGTATTTTAGCTAATGCCATCCTTCTGGAGTCCTGGGAAGCTCTTGCTTTCTTGGCATCTGTGACTTTCTGTTTTTTTACCACCAGTTCCTCATCCCCCAGTTGCTATACACCCCTGTTCAATGTCCTGACCATCTGAACAACTCTCCTGTCTTCTCCCATACCTGATTCTTCCCCTCTTTTTCTTCTCCCCCTGTTCTCTTCTTCACAATTCCCTCCCATCATCTACGTCCCTTGATTATGTTGTTCCCTGTTTTAATTTGGATGGAAGCATCCACTCTTTGGTCTTACTTCCTCCTGAAGTTCATGTAGTTCCTGAGTTGTATCGTGGTTATTCAACACTCTATGCCTAATGCTAGAGCGGTGAGGCAGGAGTGGGTAGGTGGTTTGGGGATCACCCTCATAGAATCAGGGTAAAGGGAGATGGGATATAGTGGTTCTAGGTGGAAAACATGGAATGGAGATAACATTTGAAATGCAAATAAGTAAAGTGTCCAATTTAAAAAAAAAGTATTTAGAAACAGTGTGAATAAGTATGGCCCCCATAAGGTTCATAGATTTGAATAAGTACTGAGTAACATTATTGAAAGAGTAAGCAGGTATGGCCTTATTGGAATAAGTATGACCTTGTTGAAATGGGTATAACATTTTTGGAAATATTGACACTGGGTATTATTTTGATATTTCAAAATGTCCATTACAAGACGAGAGTTTCTCTCTTCTTTCTACCTGAAGATTCTCTCGCTACTGCTCAATTAATATGTCTGTCTACATGCTACTGCACTCCCACCACAGTAAGAATGAACTAAGTCTCTGAAACTGTAAGCAAGTCATGATTAAATGGTTTCATTTTACAATATTTTCCTGGTGATGGTATCTTGTATTAATAGAACACTTATTAAGCCATATGCTCTCACTACATAGCTCAAATTTCCTTGGAAAGTATGATTTTTCTGCATTAGCCTACTGAATACTGCAAATAAAAATTATGTCTTTCCAATACCAGTTATTTTCCCCTATTGGAATAGACTAGCCTAAAGATCTCGTGTAGAAAATTATTTTCTCCACAAAAATTTCATTTTTTTAACAACTTCACTAACCATTACTATCTCTCATTTTAAATTCCATCTTAAAAATAATTTTGTAAAATAATTAGTAATGTCAAAACTATCTTCCATTCACTTTCCTATTCTGTTTATTTTCTTATTCTGTTTAATGCTTAAGACAAATATTCATGTAAATTCTGATATGGTATAATTCAACATGTGAGGCATTAACCAAAGGGGAAAATGGTCCATGATCAAGCACTTACCTTTGCTAAACCTCTAATCATTAATAGATCCTTATGATATATTGTTGAAATTCATAGCTATCATAAAGCTCTAAAACTAGAAGAATTTTATTATTTGTCTGTGTTCACAAAAGAGTATCTAAAGAGATGTCTTAGTAGTTAACTGAGATTTTTAATGAATCACAAGGGCAGAGTTTGAATTTACAGCATCATTATTGTTCATATAGCAACAATTTGGGCAATGGGTGTAGAGATATGATTCAAATTTAGAAGGGAATATTAGCAAGACTATTGTTAGAGTTTGCTGGCTTCAAATATAGACAAATCCTGGGATGTATAACTCCAGAGGAGACAACTCACCCCAACCTTCCTGGACTGCTTGGTTTATAACGCTTTCTCTTCGCACCCTCACAAAGTTCAAATACACTCACAGAAAGACACACATACAATGCAGACATACATATATACATACATACATACACATAATACACCCTATTTCGGATAAAAAAACACAAGTTAAGGGCTTCTCAATGATCTCTCTGTTAAAATATAGTTCACTGCTAAAACATTTTATCTCATAAGATATCTTATGGTTATCTTCATTGTGGGAATAATCATATGTTATATTTTGCATTAATTTTAAATGCATCAATTCACACAATAAAATCAGACTTCTTTTTTATTTTATTTAATATTTATTTATTTATTTATTTATTTATTTATTTATTTATTTATTTATTTATTTATTTTGGTTTTGTGAGAGAGAGTTTCACTCTATAGCCCTGGCTGTCCTGGAACTCACTTTGTAGACCAGGCTGGCCTCGAACTCAGAAATCCACCTGCCTCTGCCTCCCATGTGCTGGGAATAAAGGCGTGCACAACCATGCCCAGCATAACATCAGACTATTCATTTAGTCTTCAATAACATGCATGAAAAATGAAATGAAAAATAGTTATTAATGTTGTTTAGTGACAGTTAACATTTTAAATTAATCTAGTATTTAAGGTACAGATGGGAAACATATTCTCAGACAATTAATAACATGTTACAAAAGATTTTATCTATAATTTCCAATTTAAGAACTTACAGAAAAGACATCTTGTCTTAAAGAAATACTATTCTTGAATTGGAGAGATTGCTCAGTGGTTAGGAGTGATAGCCAGTATTCTCCCAGAGAAAACATTTGTTTCTCTACACATTCTTTGTAAGTTGAAATCATCCATGATTCCAGTTTCAGGGGGTCTGATCCATGTACCAGATGTGTAATCTGGTGGTGGGGAGCTCTTAGGAACTCTAGAAAGTCCCAGAGAGCTGGGATGTGAGAGGCTCCTGGAACTCGGTGGTGATCTTAGCCGAACTGCCCAACAGTGCGGAGATGGAACCTGGAAAGACCACCTCCAGTTAATAGGCAAAGCCCCTAGTGTCTCTAACAACAACTGACTGAGACACATGCAGATAATTACAGTTAATCATTGGACGCATACAGAAGAGTTAGAGAAAAGTTTGAAAGAACTGAAGAAGATGAGACCCCCATAGGATTACCAAGAGTGTCAATTAACCCAAACTCCCAGGAAGATCTGAGAGACTAAGCCACCAGCCAAAGAGCATACTTGGGCTAGTCTATGGCATCTGGCACATATGTAGCAGAGAACTGCTTTTTCCAGCCCAGTGGGAAACAATAGACTGAATCCTGGAGAGACTTGATGCATCAGGGATGCTGCTGTGGGATATGTTGAGGTGAGATGGGGTGGGTGGCTTGTGCAACACCCTCTCAGAGGAAATGGGGAAGAAGAATGGGTTGAAGAACTGTAGGAAGTGGGATCAGGAGGTGGGATATTTGGAATGTAAATAAATTAAAATAAAATACAAACTTACTGCAACATCAATAGCTAGTCAAGTCATTGCTTTCTTCATACTTGTCAGCAGTGTTGATGTTATGAAAATTTTAGAGAGAATATGATTTCATCAAATGCATCCGTGTCTCAAAGGAAGACATTCCAATTTTGGCATACTATTTATAACTCCAAAGATAAGCTAACATTTTAGTGTGGGCTTTAGACTGCTCATTGTCACATGATTTCAAATAATATTTTATAAATAAATATTTCACTAAGTTGTGAAATTACACTTTTATTTATCAAATGCTGTCTATTTTAATGTTTTGTGTGACTCTGAATCTTATGTTGACTTCTATCCCATTGTCACTATTTTTTCTACAGTCTCATGCAACACTAAACAAATGAGAAATTAAAATTTTCACATCCCTACTTTTAAAAAGGTTTTTGTTTCATAGCTTCATTGACCTTAATGTTGAAACTTTGATGGTTTTCTCTATATTATTTTCTGGTTTTGCCAATAAAGCATATTAATTAGGTTTACTTACCCAATAGTTAATTTAATTTTAATTTGTCTTTTTGTATTTATCTTCTAGCCATTCTAATCCAAAAGTTGTTAATCCAATCAAGACATGTTCATGCTTGCATCTCATGCAAACAAATATTATTTTTAATTTCTAGGTGCAGTATTTATAGTCAAGTGTTTGGACTGACTGTGGGTGAAGTTAACTGCCTTGTAGGCCAGAAGTCCTTACTAACAAAGTTTTGGCCTTAGTGGAAAAGTCCTAACTTAGTTGAGATTTCTGTGGGAAAAGTTGAGGCCTCTGTAGGAAAGTACTAGTCCCAGTTAAGAACAAATAGCTATAGATATTGGGGACAGGTACTTAGCAACCCACTCTGTTCTGTTCCTCCTGCTGAACTTTTTTTACCTAGTCAATATCCTGCTTTGGGGAACAGGTGCATTCCCCCAGAAACAAAGTGATTTCGCATCATTTTCACTCCCCATTTCCTGTTTCTATGGGTATAAAACCTGCCTGGGAAAAACAAAATTTGTCAGCTTGATCAGGTTTTTTTTTGTTGTTATTTTTTATTTTTTTTTTGTCTTGCTGTCCATTCTTTGTATTTCTTGTTCCCCATTCACTCCTTAGGTGGTTTCTCAAATCCTGTTCGATTGTTTCATGGGTCAGGACAGTCGAGATTCAAGAATGCTCATGTTAAAAAGAAATTCTAAATGTTACTGAAGGACTCACTCATCTCTAAGCTCAAAGAAAAAAATTACCCTAATTACTTCCAGGGCTTTGTCTAATGAACATTAAGATATTTTTCTAACAGATGCAGAATATAAAAAAATCCTTCAACATATTAAAAACATTGTAGTTATTTGGTGAGTATATTGATGATTTTAGTATTCTTACACATCATTGTCATTCACAAATAACAATTTAACAAAGTAAGCTTCAGTTGAATAATGCCTTGCTATGTAGTGTAGGAGGTAGCATAAGATTTTAAAATTTGAAAAAAAGTGATTCAAAAAGCTTTAGTGTAGTAACCAATGGATTTAATTATTAGTATTATAAAAAAACTCAGTATAAAAATCAAATCCAGTTTTCTTCCAGTAATCTACCATCTCTAATTATTATTTAAGGCTCTGAAATTCAGCATGTGATCTAATCACAGAGGCATAAAATAAAGACTATAATATCTTAAAATAGTATTGATGTATATGAGATACAGAATCTATATTAAGTAAAATTGTTACTTCACTTATGCTTAATTTTATTAAGGCAATATTTTCTGATAGCAATCATACTTATTTTTATAATTTAGTAATTTTAATAAAGTTATTTAATTTTCATATTGGTAATGTCAGTTTTGAAATGATTTACCAAATCAGTTGCATTGTAAATATTTACCAATATTGGAAGATAACTAAATGTTTACATTATTATATTAGTTATTTCATAGTTGGAATGAACACATCTGTAATGAGATGGTCTCTTAGAAAAGAGAGATGTTATAACTCTAACAACAAATTTGTTCTTATTCTTAAGTGGAGAAAACTTATTTATTAAGTTTCATAAAAATATGGTTTCCTCTTCATTCTCTTCCAGACAAAAGGGTGTTGAACATGAGCATTCACAAGACTGTGGTAGCACAAATGAAACCTTTACAAGTTCAAGATAGATGAGATCCCAACACTTAGATGGGGAAATGGACATAGACTCTGTTCTAAATTGAGACCCTCAGGCATATGAAAGAACATTTTTTTTTTCTGATAGAATATTGCTGTGCATGTCAACCACATTCCAGAGTTGATTAATACCTACAGAGAGTTGACCAACACATGTTATTTTTGTGGATTTCTTTGATGTTGTTTGTTTTGGCTTTCTCTCTCTCTCTCTCTCTCTCTCTCTCTCTCTCTCTTTCTCTCTCTCTGAGTGTGTGTGTATATGTGTGTGTGTTTTGTGTGTGTGTTTGTGTGTGTGATTTTCTGAGGCTTTTTGATTTCATGATTTTTTGTAGTTGTTGATTCAGGCTTTTTTGCTTTTTCATTTAGAGAGAGAAAGAAAAAGAGAGAGAAAGAAAGAGAAAGAACATTAAATTGGGTATGATGGTTGGAGAAAATCTGGGAGGCATTCAGGGATGGGACACATGCTCAAAATATATTGTATGAAAAATTGTTAATAATAATAATAATAATACAAATTACTTTATCCTAATCTCTCTCTCACACACACACACATTACACATGTAGTTAAGTATACCTTTTAAATTCCCACAAATCATCATTGTAAAAAAAAACCTCCTAAGTTCTTAGAGCAGCAACAAGGCAATTCATCTCATTTTTTGACTCACCATGTTAACCCTTCAATACTACAGTAAATTCTGTTATTGAAACTCTTTGTTCAAATTAATGAGCTTTATTTTCTGTCAGACATAATTATCTCTATAAACTGGGCTTAGAAAAAATAGCATAATATATTTAACAGGATAGGGTGTTGTCTTAGTCAGGGTTTTTATTCCTGGACAGAACATCATGACCACGAAGCAATTTGGGGAGGAAGGAGGGATTTATTGGCTTACATCACTAAGGAGGTCAGGTCTGGAATTCAAACAGGTCAGGAAGCAGGAGCTGATGCAGAGGCCATGGAGGGATGTTCTTTACTGTCTTGCTTCCCCTGGCTTGCTCAACCTGCTCTCTTATAGAACCCAAGACTACCAGCCCAGAGATGGTTCCACCCACAAAGGGCCTTCCCACCTTGTTCATTAATTGAGAACATGTCTTAGAGTTGGATCTCATGGAGACATTTCCTCAACTGAAGCTCCTTTCTCTGTGATAACCCCACCTGTGTCAAGTTGACATAAAACTAGCCAGTACAGGTGTATATACTATAAAATCTGCAAGACAATATGTTTTTTCAAGGGTTGCAGATTTCTAAAGATATTTTGGTTAATTTGGATTTGTAGGAACTTGACTGAATATTATAAAATTATTTACCAGAACTTCTCAGGGTACCCTTAAGATGTGAGTCAAACTCTATAAAGTAGAGAACATATCAAATACTCGAAATATTTTAAAGCACAGCACGATCAACTTGAGTTTCCCATCAAAGAGAAATGAATTCTTTTAAACTGAATTGGCTTTTATTTTATTTTATTTTATTGAATTTGGAAAAAAATATTTTCAGAAAGAAGGTGTTTATCATTAATCCCCTTGAGTTAAGGCAACATTAAATGGAGAATGGAGGCTAGAAAATGTAAGACATATTGAGAGAATTTGGATGTCTGTGGACAAAACATTTCATTGTGCATACATTTTATCTTTTTTTAATATCTTATGTTCATATTTTTAATCACAAAGTCACAAGTCCTTGAAATGGAACTTTGTACAATGAAGTTCATACCAAAAATATATATGTTGAATTTGTTTAAAACTAAAATTAACATACCTTAGAATTGGGAATGATTAAAAAGCTTTGGGAACTCTGTATGTTTTACATTCGCCAATGATACTAGTTTTGATGAAACATGGTCAAACGTTTCAGATACATTAACTGTAGATATGATGTTACAGCTATGGTCCAGTGAAACTAGGTTACCTCTTGGGCCAGTCATGAAATTTGGTGTCAATGTCTAATTTTTCTAAATTTAATATATGAAAGATGCAAAACTAAGACAGTCTTTAAGAACAGCTGAGACCAGAACTGTGTGACAGAGTTTGAATCCTGGCAAAGAAGCCCCAAGAGGCTTGCATGAAGTTATGAAGGTAAAGTTTAAGCTACTGTAGAGATTCCAGAGTATTAGAAAGGCCAGGATGATGGGACATGATCTAATATCTGGACAAGGACATCTGAAGGTGAGAAATGGAATCAGTTTAAATGCTGAGGAAATCTGTGTGTGCTGAAGATAGCATATGTAGAGGAATTGTGACACCAAAGCTTATTTCTCCATGGAAAGCCCCAGTAATGGAGGATTTCCTTTCTCTGCTTGATTTTGGCTTTTTGTATAATCATCACTTTCTATTCCTAATACTTATTTTTATTTTGTGATAAGAATTTTTACATTATTCTATTATGCATAGCAATAACATAATTTTCTACAAGATATCACAATACATTTTTTGATGTGGTAAAGTTTTAAAGACTATGAGGACTTTTAAATTTGAACTGTATTTTGCATTATTAAACACACAGAGAACTTTGGAATTAAGGGTTGGTAGGTTATGTCTAAAACATAATGTGATGTGTCTATCTGAAAGGTTAACAATGAATGAAGCTGTGATGGTTAATGTTATATACTTAAAACAATATAGAATTGCCTGGGAGGGAAATCAGAATGAAGGATTGTCTATACTACTTAGTCTGTGAGCATGGTTGTGGGCCTGCACCTTGATTACTTTTAATTTCTATGGAAAGAACTTCCCTTGTTGTGGCACCATTATTTATGATGGGGATTCTGGAGTGTATGAGAATAAAGAAAGCAAATTAAGCTCTAGTAACCATAAAAACATCAATTCCTTTATCTCTACTCTTGACTTGTGTCAAGTTTCTGCTACTTCCTGTTGCACTGATGCCCCAACAGTGATGGACTATAGTCTAAATTTGTGTGTAAAATAAACTTTCATGTATCTTCTTTTGGCCATGATACCTAAAGAAACTTATAAGGTGCTAACCTTCTTAATGCAGTTCATGCTTGCATCAAACTTTCAATACTACTCCATTTTCTCTTCCTCAGTGCTAGTTTTTATATAAGCCTAATATAATATGACTGAATAAATTTTCTTTTCATTTTTAAAACACATTTATTATTATTATTATTATTATTATTATTATTATTACTACTACTACTACTACTACTACTACTACTACTACTATTAATATGTGGTAGCATATGTGATCTAGAGCACATGTGGAAGTCAGAGCATCACTTTGCTGAATGCAGTTCCCTCTTTACATTCATGTATGTTCTGAGAATGGAATGAAGGCCATCACAGTTGCTTAGCAAGTGCTTTATTTGTTTAGCATCTCATTAACCTCCCGTTTTGTGTTTCTTTATTTTTGATATTATTTTTGTTTTTGTTTTGTTTTGTTTTGGACTCAGAACCTCCCTATGTAGCTCAGCATTGCATTGAACTTACACTCATCCTCCTGTCTTTCACGTACATAGATATTAGGTATGCATTATCATGACCAGTGAAGTTCATTATTTCTATGCTCTATCTGGCCCACCGTGAACATTCAGTACTTGGTATTCCATATGAGCTACATTGGCATACTAACTTGCCTTAGTTAGGGATTGTATTTAGGTGATAAGACATCATGAACAACATCAACTGGGAGAGAAAATGTTTTGGTTCATACTTCAGTTTGTAATTCATCATACATGAAAGTCACACCAGAAACCCTAGACTGGAATTTGGAGCAGGTAAGAACTGAAGTAGAGGACATGTAGAAAAATTGCATACTGGCATATTCCCCATGTTTTGATCATCCTACATTTTTTTTATAGCATCCAATACCATCAGTCCAGAGCTGATACTGCCAACTGGGATATCCTTCCATAGAAATCATTAATTAATAAAATTCAACAAAGCCTTTTCCAGGCAAAAGTTTGGTGGGGTTATTTTCTCAATTGAAATTCAATATTCTCAAATGGCTCTGGCTTGTGTGAAGTTCATATTGATTTAGACAGCAGGGGACTTTAATATTTACAGCCATAGGCATGATGTGTTAAGTGTGAGAAATGTTGTCTTGGACTTATCCTTAACAGGAAGGCTTGCAGCTGCCGAAGTAGATTTGGTAGAGTACTTTATTCTCATGCATGAAGCCTTGTGTTTGTTCTCTAAAACTGCATCAAGTAGGGCATGCTGGTACCTCTCTTTAATACTAGCTGTTCTGGAATATGAAAGCAGGAGGATCAGTGGTTCATAGTCATATTGAGCTATTAAGTGAGATAAAGGACAGTCTGAACTATATGGAATATATCTCGAAAGCAAGTAAGGATTATAATACTATATAATACCAACACACAAACAAAAGCCAGCTTATATCACATGAGACTGTGACTCTCTCAGTTTTATTTAAGCCTCCCTTTACATAATCCAATAGCTCTACCATCGATCTCTATCCACAGTTTACCAGTGGACCTCATGGCTGCACATGTCTAGGGTGTAATTTATTTTTTTTTCCATTTTTTATTAGGTATTTAGCTCATTTACATTTCCAATGTTATACCAAAGTCCCCCATACCCACCCACCCCCACTCCCCTACCCACCTACTCCCCCTTTTTTGGCCCTGGCGTTCCCCTGTACTGGGGCATATAAAGTGTACAAGTCCAATGGGCCTCTCTTTGCAGTGATGGCTGACTAGACCATCTTTTGATACATATGCAGCTTGAGACAGGAGCTCCGAGGTACTGCTTAGTTCATATTGTTGTTACACCTATAGGGTTGCAGTTCCCTTAGTTCCTGGGGTGCTTTCTCTAGTTCCTCCATTGGGGGCCCTGTGATCCATTCAATAGCTGACTGTGAGCATCCAGTTCTGTGTTTGCTAGGCGCTGGCATAGTCTCACAAGAGACAGCTATATCTGGGTCCTTTCAGCAAAATCTTGCTAGTGTATGCAATGGCGTCAGCATTTGGAAGCTGATCATGGGATGGATCCCTGGATATGGCATACACTAGATGGTCCATCCTTTCGTCACACTTCCAAATTTTGTCTCTGTAACTCCTTCCATGGGTGTTTCATTTCCTATTCTAAGAAGGGGCAAAGTGTCCACACTTTGGTGTTCGTTCTCTTGAGTTTAATGTTTTTAGCAAATTATATCTTGTATCGGGTATCCTAAGGTTCTGGGCTAATATCCACTTATCACTGAGTACATATTGTGAGAGATCCTTTGTGTTTGGGTTACCTCACTCAGGATGATGCCCTCAAGGTCCATCATTTTGGTTAGGAATTCATAAATTCCTGCTTTTTAAGAGCTGATTAGTACTCCATTGTGTAAATGTACCACATTTTCTGTATCCATTCCTCTGTTGAGGGGCATCTGGGTTCTTTCCAGCTTCTGGCTATTATAAATAAGGCTTCTATGAACATAGTGGAGCATGTGTCCTTCTTACCGGTTGGGGCATCTTCTGGATATATGCCCAGAAGAGATATTGCTGGATCTTCTGGTAGTACTATGTCCAGTTTTCTGAGGAACCGCCAGACTGATTTCCAGAATGGTTGTACAAGCTTACAATCCCACCAACAACGGAGGAGTGTTCCTTTTTCTCAACATCCGCGCCAGGATCTGCTGTCACCTGAATTTTTGATCTTAGCCATTCTGACTTGTGTGAGGTGGTATCTCAGGGTTGTTTTGATTTGCATTTCCCTGATGATTAAGGATGTTGAACATTTTTTCAGGTGCTTCTCTGCCATTCGGTATTTCTCGGGTGAGAAATCATTGTTCAGTTCTGAGCCCCATTTTTTAATGGGGTTATTTGATTTTATAGGGTGTAATTTATTTGACTAGTGGCTCTGAGTCACCTAATTTGTGGAAGACTAGCAGATTTCATACTTTGGTTATGAGGCACCTCTTTTAAGTACATTCAACTCAAACTTCCTTTAAACTGATAGATAAAACAAAGTACTTTTCCCTATTATTTAAATGTGTGTGTGTGTGTGTGTGTGTGTTTGTGTGTGTGTTTGTGTGTGTATGTGTTGGTACGTACATATGTATGTAAGGAAATGCACATGCCCACAGGTGCCAGAGGCCTCCTCAAGTTCAAGCTAAAGGTGACTGTAAGGTAACCAATGTGAGTCCTGTCCAAGAGCAATACTCACTCCTCATTACTGAACACTCTAAACTCAAAGTGCTTTTATTCCCTGGCAACATAATCACGCCACTAAGTATAACTCTTAAATTATTTTAGTTTGGAGAAATTCTTTTTATACTTTCTGGTACTGATAGACCTTGTACTTCTGATATTGCAGTTTGGAGAAATTCTTTTTATACTTTCTGGTACTGATAGACCTTGTACTTCTGATATTGCTCATGATTCAGTCTCCAAAGTACAGGATTCATAAAGATAAACTACTGGTTCCCCTGTAATTTCATATTTTCAGACAGGATGTCATATAGCCTAGGCTGGCCCCAACTTAGTATGTAACCAAGGATAGCTTGGAACTTCTAATTCTTCCAATACTAACTTGTTCCATGCAAACCATTCTATTTTTGAAAGCACCCATAGAGTAAATATTATTTTTTGACAAATTTCTCTTTATAAATGTTCAATTCAACTAAAGACTATGTCATGTATATTCGACCTCTTTTGTAATCATGTAAAGAATTATTTGACAAACTATATAAATCTGTTCCTGTGACAGTTAGGACCTCTATTCTATATCATGAAAGAAATATCTGTGTAGAGGGGTTTTACTTCACCAAAGTGGACAAATATAAATTTTATTAACTATCTTTTCAGAGTTATTTATTATCAGCTATCTTTGTCTGGGCATCTCTAAGGGCTAAAGTTTGATGTCTTGCTTTATCTATATATTATTCAGTAATTATGTTAGGGATATTATATACTTATTATAACTGACATACATTGTTCTGATAGATTAGAATAGAGCCTGGATAGCTATCTCAATATATTTCAAAAGCCCAAGTACACATATTTCAGGGATTCATATCTAGGGGCTACACAAATTAAGTACAGGACTGAAAAATATTATTTCTGATAATTAAATCAATGGAAAACATATTCTCACAAAAATATACTTACATATTTTTACTATATTTGTTTGTAATCGTTCTTAGCTAAAAGCAGGTGTTTTATCTGGGAATTGGTCAAAGAACTGGTGTGTCTAGTGCATAGATTATTTCTCAGCAATTAAAAAACAATGAGTACTCCCACCTTATCCTCTCTTTCTCCATTTATTGTTCTCCCTCTGATACACAGACACAAAATTTTCAATCAATAGGAACTCCTCTGGAAGTATCAGGAAAGTGCTACACACTACAAAACAAGCATTGGGTAATTTCCAGGCCAATACTCTCATTTTAATTTTGTAGGGAAAAGAAAACTCCCTTAGATACCTTAAAGAGGCAGAGACTCACCCCTTCTAAACATAGGTAGAATAATAGGTGACTGTTGATAAATATTCTGGAGCAAAGCAGCAAGTGAGAAATAGGAAGAGAAGGAAGAGGAGAAAGGAGAGAGAAAGAAAGAGAGAGAGAGAGAGAGAGAGAGAGAGAGAGAGAGAGAGAGAGAGAGAGAATGTACTCAAAAGAAAGAAACCTTTAAAAGCCAGTGTTCATTTAGAATTTATTTATTTATTTATTTATTTATTTATTTATTCATTTATTTATTTATCTTTTTTGATTTATTTAATCTTTTCTTCATACTCCAGGTGTTATACCCCTCTAGGTCCCCCCTCCGATTATTCCACATTCCATACCACTGCCGACCATTTCCACAAAATTGTCTTCAACCCCCACCTCACCAGAACTACCCAAGAGACTGTCTGTGGCCTCCAATCTCTTGAGGGTTTGGTGCATCTTCTCTGACTAAACCCAGACCTGGCAGTCCTCTGCTGTATGTGTTTTTGGGGCATCATGTCAGCTTGTATATTCTGCCTGATTGGTGGCTCAGTGTCAGAGAGGTCTTGGAGATCCAGGTTAAATGAGACAGCTGGTCCTCATATAGGGTTGCCCTCCTCCTCATCTTCTTCCAGCTTTTCCCTCATTGAACCAGAGGGATCAGCAGCTTCTGTCCATTGGTTGGGTGTAAATATCTGCACCTGACTCTTCCAGTTGCTTTTTGGGTCATTCGGGTACAGTCATAATAGGCCACATTTTGTGAGCACTTCATAGCCTCAGTAGTAGTGTAAGGCCTTGGGGCCTTTCCCCAAGCTGGGCCCCACCTTGATCCTTTCACTGGACCTCATTTCCATCAGGCTCTTCTCTGTTTTTGTTCTTGAAGTTCTTTTTGACAGGAATAGTTCTGGGTCAGAGCTTTTGACGTGGGATGGCAACCCCATCACTCACTTCATGCCTTCCTTATCTTTCTACTGGATGTGGATTCTACAAGTTCGTGCTCCCCATCTACAAGTTCATACTCCCCACTGTAGGGCATTTCATCTAAGATACCTCCATTTGAGTCCTGAGAGTCTCTCACCTCCCAGGGCTCTGGTACATTCTGGGAGGTCCCCAACCCCATACCTCCACAGTTTGCCTGTTTTCATTCTTTCTGCTGAACCTCAGGGCTTCAGTTTTTTTTTTTTCTCTACCCAATACCTGATCATGTTCTTCTCTAGTACTCCTGGTCCCCATCCCCACTTGAGACCCTCCCACCACCCCCACCCACTCTGTGATTTCTTTCTTCTCCCTTCCAAGTGGGATTGAGGTGTCCTCACTTGGGACTTGTGGCTTGATAACTTTTTTAAGTTCTGCGGAATGAATACAGGGTGTTCTGCACTTTTTTGGTTAATATCCACTTATTAATGAGTATATACCATGCATGTCCTTTTGGTTCTGAGTTACCTTACTCAGAATGATATTTCCGAGTTACATCCATTTGCCTGAAAAACTCAGGATGTCTTTGTTTCTTAATAGCTGAGTAGTATTTCATTGTGTAAATGAACCACATTTTCTGTATCCATTCTTCTGTTTTGGGACATCTGGGTTATTTGCAGCTTCTAGCTATAATAAACAAGGCTGTTATGAACATAGAAAAACATGTGCCTTGGGGCATGGTGGGACATCTTTTTGGTATATGCCCAAGAGTGGTACATCTGGGTATTCAAGTAGACCTATTTCCAATGTTCTGAGGAATCTCCACACTGATTTCCAGAGAAGTTGTACCTGCTTCCGTCCCACCAGCAGTGGAGGAGTGTTCCTTTTTCTCCACATTTTCACGAACATGTGCTGTCATCTGAGGTTTTGATCTTAGCCAATTTGATTGGTGTAAAGTACAATCTCAGGGTTGTTTTGATTTGAATTTACCTGAGCACTAAGGACTTTAAACATATCTTTAAGTGTTCCTTAGACATTTTAGACTCTTCTGTCTTGACATCTCTATTTAAATACATACCCCATATTTGATTGGTTTATTTCGTTTCTTGAGTTCTTTATATATTTTGGATATTAGCCCTTTATCAGATGTGATGTTAGTTAAGATTTTTTTCTCCAGTCTGTAGGTTGATGATTAGTCCCATTGCCTATATGGTTTGCTTACAGAAGCTTTCCAGTTTCATGAGGTCACATTTATGAATTCATGATCTTAGAGCATGAGCCATGGGAGTAGTTTTTAGGACATTTCTTTCTCTGTGTCAATGAGTTTATCTTCTATTAGATTCAGTGGATCTTATTTTATGTTGATAATCTTGTTCAACTTGAAACTGAGCTTTGTGCAAGGTGATAAGTATGGATTTATTTTTATTTTTCAACATACAGACTAAAAATTAGAACAGCACTATTTATTGAAAATCCTTTCTTTTTTCCATCACATATATATATATTGCTTCTTTCCAAATATCAAGTGTCTATAAATGTGTGGTTTTCTTTCTGGTTCTTCAGTTCTAGTCCACTGATCCATCTGTCAGTCTCTGTATCAATACCATGTAAGTTTTTTTTTTTTTTTTTTTTTTTTTTTTTTTTTTTTTTTTTTTTTTTTTTTTTTTTTTTTATCACTACTGCTCTATAGTAGAGTTTGAGGTCCAGGATTGCTCTGAGCCAGGATAGTAGTGGAGTCACAGAGTAGGACCCTGGCAATGGCTTTAAACTCAAAGTGTCTCAGGGCTTTCTAGCTCTCAAATTGTACTGAAATGCTGATGATAACTTCTAAAAAGTACTTGGTTTTTCTGAGGGTAGGCTGGCTTAGGTGATTAACACCTGTAGCCTAACAGAGGAGGATTAATCAATGCATCTTTTTTCTAGCTCAGCAGGAATTGCTGGGCTCTAACTTTGAGCCAAAAAGCCAGATGTCACTGGAAGAGAAGGAATTTAGAGAAGTGATTATAGAAGTTATTATTAAGTTATAAAAATATTTTTATGAAAGTTATATAAGTGCAAAAGCAGAAAGATCCTAAGTGCAGAAAGGGAAAAATTATTCTTTTTTTTTTTTTTTTTTTTCAGTAAAACGAATTACATTTTTATTTATTTTTTTTTTCTTTTTTTTTTTTCCATTTTTTATTAGGTATTTCGCTCATTTACATTTGCAATGCTATACCAAAAGTCCCCCATAGCCACCCACCCCCTCTCCCCTACCCACCCACTCCCCTTTTATGGCCCTGGCGTTCCCCTGTACTGGGGCATATAAAGTTTGCGTGTCCAATGGGCCTCTCTTTCCAGTGATGGCCGACTAGGCCATCTTTTGATGCATATGCAGCTAGAGTCAAGAGCTCCGGGGTACTGGTTAGTTCATAATGTTGTTCCACCTATAGGGTTGCAGATCCCTTTAGCTTCTTTGGTACTTTCTCTAGCTTCTTCATTGGGGGCCATGTGATCCATCCAATAGCCGACTGTGAGCATCCACTTCTATGTTTGCTAGGCCCAGGCATACTCTGACAAGAGACAGCTATATCAGGGTCCTTTCAGCATAATCTTGCTAGTGTATGCAATGGTGTCAGCATTTGGAAGCTGATTATGGGATGGATCCCCGGATATGGTAGTGTCTACATGGTCCATCCTTTTATCTCAACTCCAAACTTTGTCTCTGTAACTCCTTCCAAGGGTGTTTTGCTCCCACTTCTAAGGAGGGGCATAGTGTTCACACTTCAGTCTTCATTTTTCTTGAGTTTCATGTGTTTAGGAAATTGTATCTTATATCTTGGGTATCTTAGGTTTTGGGCTAATATCCACTTATCAGTGAGTACATATTGTGTGAGTTCCTTTGTGAATGTGTTACCTCACTCAGGATGATGCCCTCCAGGTCCATCCATTTGGCCAGGAATTTCATAAATTCATTCTTTTTAATAGCTGAGTAGTACTCCATTGTGTAGATGTACCACATCTTCTGTATCCATTCCTCTGTTGAGGGGCATCTGGGTTCCTTCCAGCTTCTGGCTATTATAAATAAGGCTGCTATGAACATAGTGGAGCATGTGTCCTTCTTACCAGTTGGGGCATCTTCTGGATATATGCCCAGGAGAGGTATTGCTGGATCCTCCGGTAGTACTATATCCAGTTTTCTGAGGAACCGCCAGACTGATCTCCAGAGTGGTTGTACAAGCCTGCAATCCCACCAACAATGGAGGAGTGTTCCTCTTTCTCCACATCCACGCCAGCATCTGCTGTCACCTGAATTTTTGATCTTAGCCATTCTGACTGGTGTGAGGTGGAATCTCAGGGTTGTTTTGATTTGCATTTCCCTGATGATTAAGGATGTTGAGCATTTTTTCAGGTGCTTCTCTGCCATTCGGTATTCCTCAGGTGAGAATTCTTTGTTCAGTTCTGAGCCCCATTTTTTAATGGGGTTATTTGATTTTCTGAAGTCCACCTTCTTGAGTTCTTTATATATGTTGGATATTAGTCCCCTATCTGATTTAGGATAGGTAAAGATCCTTTCCCAATCTGTTGGTGGTCTTTTTGTCCTATTGACGGTGTCTTTTGCCTTGCAGAAACTTTGGAGTTTCATTAGGTCCCATTTGTCAATTCTCGATCTTACAGAGCAAGCCATTGCTGTTCTGTTCAGGAATCTTTCCCCTGTACCCATATCTTCAAGGCTTTTCCCCACTTTCTCCTCTATAAGTTTCAGTGTCTCTGGTTTTATGTGAAGTTCCTTGATCCACTTAGATTTGACCTTAGTACAAGGAGATAAGTATGGATCGATTCGCATTCTTCTACATGATAACAACCAGTTGTGCCAGCACCAATTGTTGAAAATGCTGTCTTTCTTCCACTGGATGGTTTTAGCTCCCTTGTCGAAGATCAAGTGACCATAGGTGTGTGGGTTCATTTCTGGGTCTTCAATTCTATTCCATTGGTCTACTTGTCTGTCTCTATACCAGTACCATGCAGTTTTTATCACAATTGCCCTGTAGTAAAGCTTTAGGTCAGGCATGGTGATTCCACCAGAGGTTCTTTTATCCTTGAGAAGAGTTTTTGCTATCCTAGGTTTTTTGTTATTCCAGATGAATTTGCAAATTGCTCCTTCTAATTCGTTGAAGAATTGAGTTGGAATTTTGATGGGGATTGCATTGAATCTGTAGATTGCTTTTGGCAAGATAGCCATTTTTACAATGTTGATCCTGCCAATCCATGAGCATGGGAGATCTTTCCATCTTCTGAGATCTTCTTTAATTTCTTTCTTCAGAGACTTGAAGTTTTTATCATACAGATCTTTTACTTCCTTAGTTAGAGTCACGCCTAGGTATTTTATATTATTTGTGGCTATTGAGAAGGGTGTTGTTTCCCTAATTTCTTTCTCAGCCTGTTTATTCTTTGTGTAGAGAAAGGCCATTGACTTGTTTGAGTTAATTTTATATCCAGCTACTTCACCAAAGCTGTTTATCAGGTTTAGGAGTTCTCTGGTGGAATTTTTAGGGTCACTTATATATACTATCATATCATCTGCAAAAAGTGATATTTTGACTTCCTCTTTTCCAATTTGTATCCCCTTGATCTCCTTTTGTTGTCGAATTGCTCTGGCTAATACTTCAAGTACTATGTTGAAAAGGTAGGGAGAAAGTGGGCAGCCTTGTCTAGTCCCTGATTTTAGTGGGATTGCTTCCAGCTTCTCTCCATTTACTTTGATGTTGGCTACTGGTTTGCTGTAGATTGCTTTTATTATGTTTAGGTATGGGCCTTGAATTCCTGATCTTTCCAAAACTTTTATCATGAATGGGTGTTGGATCTTGTCAAATGCTTTTTCTGCATCTAACGAGATGATCATGTGGTTTTTGTCTTTGAGTTTGTTTATATAATGGATTACATTGATGGATTTTCGTATATTAAACCATCCCTGCATCCCTGGAATAAAACCTACTTGGTCAGGATGGATGATTTCTTTAATGTGTTCTTGGATTCGGTTAGCGAGAATTTTATTAAGGATTTTTGCATCGATATTCATAAGAGAAATTGGTCTGAAGTTCTCTATCTTTGTTGGATCTTTCTGTGGTTTAGGTATCAGAGTAATAGTGGCTTCATAAAATGAGTTGGGTAGAGTACCTTCTACTTCTATCTTGTGAAATAGTTTGTGCAGAACTGGAATTAGATCTTCTTTGAAGGTCTGATAGAACTCTGCACTAAACCCATCTGGTCCTGGGCTTTTTTTGGTTGGGAGACTATTAATAACTGCTTCTATTTCTTTAGGGGATATGGGACTGTTTAGAAGGTCAACTTGATCCTGATTCAACTTTGGTACCTGGTATCTGTCCAGAAATTTGTCCATTTCGTCCAGGTTTTCCAGTTTTGTTGAGTATAAGCTTTTGTAGAAGGATCTGATGGTGTTTTGGATTTCTTCAGGATCTGTTGTTATGTCTCACTTTTCATTTCTGATTTTGTTGATTAGGATTTTGTCCCTTTGCCCTCTAGTGAGTCTAGCTAAGGGTTTATCTATCTTGTTGATTTTCTCAAAGAACCAACTCCTCGTTTGGTTAATTCTTTGAATAGTTCTTCTTGTTTCCACTTGGTTAATTTCACCCCTGAGTTTGATTATTTCCTGCCGTCTACTCCTCTTGGGTGAATTTGCTTCCTTTTTTTCTAGAGCTTTTAGATGTGTTGTCAAGCTGCTAGTATGTGCTCTCTCCCGTTTCTTCTTGGAGGTACTCAGAGCTATGAGTTTCCCTCTTAGAAATGCTTTCATTGTGTCCCAAAGGTTTGGGTACGTTGTGGCTTCATTTTCATTAAACTCTAAAAAGTCTTTAATTTCTTTCTTTATTCCTTCCTTGACCAAGGTATCATTGAGAAGAGTGTTGTTCAGTTTCCACGTGAATGTTGGCTTTCCATTCTTAATGTTGTTATTGAAGATCAGTCTTAGGCCATGGTGGTCTGATAGGATACATGGGACAATTTCAATATTTTTGTATCTGTTGAGGCTTATTTTGTGACCAATTATATGGTCAATTTTGGAGCAGGTCCCGTGAGGTGCTGAGAAGAAGGTATATCCTTTTGTTTTAGGATTAAATATTCTGTAGATATCTGTCAGGTCCATTTGTTTCATAACTTCTGTTAGTTTCACTGTGTCCCTGTTTAGTTTCTGTTTCCACGATCTGTCCATTGATGAAAGTGGTGTGTTGAGGTCTCCCACTATTATTGTGTGAGGTGCAATGTGTGCTTTGAGCTTTACTAAAGTGTCTTTAATGAATGTGGCTGCCCTTGCATTTGGAGCGTAGATATTCAGAATTGAGAGTTCCTCTTGGAGGATTTTACCTTTGATGAGTATGAAGTGTCCCTCCTTGTCTTTTTTGATAACTTTGGGTTGGAAGTCGATTTTATCCGATATTAGAATGGCTACTCCAGCCTGTTTCTTCAGACCATTTGCTTGGAAAATTGTTTTCCAGCCTTTCACTCTGAGGTAGTGTCTGTCTTTTTCCCTGAGATGGGTTTCCTGTAAGCAGCAGAATGTTGGGTCCTGTTTGTGTAGCCAGTCTGTTAGTCTATGTCTTTTTATTGGGGAATTGAGTCCATTGATATTAAGAGATATTAAGGAAAGGTAATTGTTGCTTCCTGTTATTTTTGTTGTTAAAGTTGGCATTCTGTTCTTGTGGTTGTCTTCTTTTAGGTTTGTTGATGGATTATCTTCTTGTTTTTTCTAGGGCGTGGTTCCCGTCCTTGTATTGTTTTTTTTCTGTTATTATCCTTTGAAGGGCTGGATTCGTGGAGAGATAATGGGTGAATTTAGTTTTGTCGTGGAATACTTTGGTTTCTCCATCTATGGTAATTGAGAGTTTGGCTGGGTATAGTAGCCTGGGCTGGCATTTATGTTCTCTTAGTGTCTGTATAACATCTGACCAGGCTCTTCTGGCTTTCATAGTCTCTGGTGAAAAATCTGGTGTAATTCTGATAGGCTTGCCTTTATATGTTACTTGACCTTTTTCCCTTACTGCTTTTAGTATTCTATCTTTATTTAGTGCATTTGGTGTTCTGATTATTATGTGTCGGGAGGAATTTCTTTTCTGGTCCAGTCTATTTGGAGTTCTGTAGGCTTCTTGTATGTTCATGGGCATCTCTTTCTTTAGATTTGGGAAGTTTTCTTCAATAATTTTGTTGAAGATGTTTGCTGGTCCTTTGAGTTGAAAATCTTCATTCTCATCCACTCCTATTATCCGTAGGTTTGGTCTTCTCATTGTGTCCTGGATTTCCTGGATGTTTTGAGTTAGGATCTTTTTGCATTTTCCATTTTCTTTGATTGTTGTGCCGATGTTCTCTATGGAGTCTTCTGCACCTGAGATTCTCTCTTCCATCTCTTGTATTCTGTTGCTGATGCTGGCATCTATGGTTCCAGATTTCTTTCCTAGGGTTTCTATCTCCAGCGTCGCCTCACTTTGGGTTTTCTTTATTGTGTCTACTTCCCTTTTTAGGTCTAGTATGGTTTTGTTCATTTCCATCACCTGTTTGGATGTGTTTTCCTGTTTTTCTATAAGGACTTCTACCTGTTTGGTTGTGTTTTCCTGTTTTTCTTTAAGGACTTGTAACTCTTTAGCAGTGTTTTCCTGTTTTTCTTTAAGGACTTGTAACTCTTTAGCAGTGTTCTCCTGTATTTCTTTAAGTGAGTTGTTGAATTCCTTCTTTATGTCCTCTACCATCATCATGAGATATGCTTTTAAATCCAGGTCTACCTTTTCAGGTGTGTTAGGGTGTCCTGGATTGGGCGAAGTGGGCGTTCTGGGTTCTGATGATGGTGAGTGGTCCTGGCTTCTGTTAGTAGGATTCTTACGTTTACCTTTCGCCATCTGGCAATCTCTGGAGTTAGTTGTTATAGTTGTCTTTGTTAAGAGATTGTTCCTCTGTTGATTTTGTTACCCTCTATCAGCAGGCGTGGGAGACAAGCTCTCTTCTCTGAGTTTCAGTGGTCAGAGCAGTCTCTGTAGGCAAGCTCTCCTCTCTCAGGGAAGGTGTACAGTTATCTGGTGTTTGGACCTCCTCCTGGCTGAAGGTGAAGGCCCAAAACAGGATCTTTCCCAGAAGCTGTGTTGCTTTGGCCAGGAAGGTGGCCAGTTGTCTGGAGTCGAAGATGTCGCAGCCTCAGAAGCTCTGTGGCTCTTGCCGGGAAGGTGGCTGGTTGTCTGGAGCTGAGGATGGTGCCGCCCCAGAATCTCTGCGACTCTCTCGCCCGTCCCAGAAACGGCTGGCACTCTGTATTCCACACGGTCACCCGTGCAGCCTGCCCTCCGCGGAGTCCCGGAGCCAAGAAGGCTCCCGCCGGCGCCTGTGCCACAAACCTCTCAGGCCAGGCAGACCCCCGTGCTCTCACCAGGAAGGTGGCCGGCTGTCTGGAGCTGAAGATGGCGCCGCCCAGAAGCTCTGCGACTCTCTCGCCCGTCCCAGAAACAGCTGGCACTCTGTATTCCACACGGTCACCCGTGCAGCCTGCCCTCCGCGGAGTCCCGGAGCCAAGAAGGCTCCCGCCGGCGCCTGTGCCACAAACCTCTCAGGCCAGGCAGACCCCCGTGCTCTCACCAGGAAGGTGGCCGGCTGTCTGGAGCTGAAGATGGCGCCGCCCAGAAGCTCTGCGACTCTCTCGCCCGTCCCAGAAACAGCTGGCACTCTGTATTCCACACGGTCACCCGTGCAGCCTGCCCTCCGCGGAGTCCCGGAGCCAAGAAGGCTCCCGCCGGCGCCTGTGCCACAAACCTCTCAGGCCAGGCAGACCCCGTGCTCTCCGGGAAAAATTATTCTTAGTGGGTAAAAGGGAAAAAAAATAGTCTAAGTGGAGAAAGGCAAAAAAAAAAAAAAAAAAAAAAAAACCTTCTCTCTCGATTTTCCTCGCCTCTTTGTCCTCAGCACTTATACATATTTCAGAATACATGACCACATGTTACAAAGTTCATCAACTGTCTCAGGTCAACAGGTTCACTGAAGGTATCAAACCATAACTATGATATTAGAGAAGTTTTTTATAGGTAAACCCAATAAATATTTTATCTTTTACCCTAGAACCTATAATAAATCATTAGTTACGTTCTGATGACCTTTGGTTAATTGTTATCCAACCTCTTGGAATGTGCTCTGAGTAGGAGAAAGCCTAGTAAGTATCTAAGAACAATTAGCCAGTGACACTAGGAAAACTGGCAGTTCTCATTGCAGTTTTGACTATCAGAAAAGGCCCTAATAGCCCTTTTATTTTGGGAAGAATTTTATTGAGTATTTTTGCATTGATATACCTAAGAGAAGTTGGTCTGAAGTTGCCTTAATCTAGAATCATTTCACCAATAAAAACAAATAGACTAACAGACTGGCTATATAAACAATACATTTTCTGCATAAAAGAAACCCACCTCAGGGACAAAACCAGATACTACCTCAGAGTAAAAGGCTGGAAAATAATTTTCTTAGCAAATGGTCTGAAGAAATAAGCTGGAGTAGCCATTCTAATATAGAATAAAATCAATTTCCAACCCAAAGTTATCAAAAAAGACAAGAAAGGACAGTTAATGATCATGAAAGGCAAAATCTTCCAAGATGAACCCACAATTCTGAATATCTATGTTCCAAATGCAATGGCATCCACATTCTTTAAAGAAACTTTAGTAAAACTCAAATCACTCATTGCACTGCACACCATAATAGTGGGAGACTTCACAACCTACTCTTATCTATAGAAAGATCTGGGAAAGAGAAACCAAACAGAGACACATTGAAGATAAAAGAATTTATGAAACAAATGGATTTAATAGATATCTACAGAACATTTTACCCTAAAACAAAAGGATATAACTTCTTCTCAGCACCTCATGGTACTTTCTCCACAATAGACCATATAATCAGTCACAAAACAGGACTCAACAAAAATATTGAAATTATCCCATACACCCTATCACATCACCATGGAGGAAGGCTGATCTTTAATAACAACATAAATAATAGGAAGCCAACATTCATGTGAAAGCTGAACAACACTCTACTCAATGATAACTTGGTCAAGGAAGAAATAAAGAAATAATTAAACACTTTTTAGAGTTTAATGTAGATGAAGGGACAATATACCCAAACTTATGGGACACAATGAATGTAGTCCCACAAAGAAAACCAACAGCTCTGAGTGCCACCAAAAAGAAACCAGAGAGAGCACACACTAAGAGCTTGACAGCACACCTAAAAGCTCTAGAACAAAAGGAGGCAAATTTACAAGGGGGTGTAGAGAGCAGAAAATAATCAAACTCAGTGCTGGAATCAACCAATTGGGCACAAAAAGAACTATTCAAAGTATCAACCAAACAAGGAGCCTGTTCTTTGAAAATAGTATCAAGATAGATACACCCTTAGCAAGACGAACTTGAGGGCACAGTGATAGTATCCTAATTAACAAAATCATAAATGAAAAGGGAGACATAAGACCAGAACCTGAGGAAATCCTAGGCATCATGACATCCTACAACAAAAGGCTATACTAAACAAAACTGGAAAACTTGGACAAAATGGACAATTTTTTAGACAGAAATCAGGTACCAAAGTTAAATCCAGATCAGAATATAGATCTAAACAGCCCCATATCCCCTAAAGAAATAGAAGCAGTCACTAATAGTCTCCCAACCAAATAATGCCCAGGAACACCCACATGGGTTTAGTGCAGAGTTCTATCAGACCTTCAAAAAAGAACTAATTCCAACTGTTGTCAAACTATTTCACAAAATAGAAACAGAACGTACTCTATTCAATTCATTCTATAGAAGCCACAATTACTCTGATAACTAAACCATATAAAGTCCCAACATAATAGAGGACTTCAGACCATTTTCCCTTATGAATATTGATGCAAAAAATATTCAATAATGTCCATGCAAACTGAATCTAAGAACATATTACAAAGATCATCAATAATGATAAAGTAGGCTTCATCCCAGGGATGCAGGGATGGTATAATATAAGGAAACACATCAACGTAATCCACTATATAAGCAAAATCCAAAACAAAAACCGCATGATCATCTCCTTAGATGCTGCGAAATTATTTAACGAAATCCAACACCCATTCATGATAAAAGTCATGGAAAGATCAGGAATTCAAGGCCCATACTTGAACATAATAAAAGCAGTATATAGCAAAACAGTAGTCATCATCAAACTAAATGAGGAGAAACTAAAACCAATCCCACTAAAATCAGGGACTAGACAAGGCTGCCCACTTTCTTCCTATCTATTCAATATAGCACTTGAAATACTAGCCAGAGCAATTGGACAACAGAAGTAGATCAAGGGAGCACCATGGTCCCTGGCCCCGGGGGATTCTGCAGACACCCGCAAGGACCCACACAGGATCCTCCACGGGATCCTAAGACCTCTGGTGAGTGGAACACAGCGCCTGGTCCAATCCAATTGAGCAGGACCCTAGACTGCACTTTATTATTATGTACATCAGATAGGCATGTGTGTGTGTGTGTGTGTGTGTGTGTGTGTGTGTGTGTGTGTGTGTGTGTATGTGTGTGTTTGTGTGTGTATGTGTGTGTGTGTGTGTGTGTATGTGTGTGTGTGTGTGTGTGTGTGTGTGTGTTCATATAAGCGTGTAGGTATATAGCACTTGTGACCAGAGGAATGCAATCATGAAGTATCTTTCTTTATGTCTCTCTGCCATTTTCCTATGATGCAGTGTGTTGATTAGAATATATTTTGCCCATGGGATGTGGCACTATTACAAGGTGTTGGCTTGTTTGAGGAAGTGTATCATTGTGTAGGCTTGCTTTTATGTAGTGCACAATCTCTGCCCAGTGACAAAAATTGATCCTCTTCCTTGCTAACTGTGGCCACAAGCTTCATCATTGTTGCCTTCAGACTAAGATATAGACCAATTAGTTCCTTCCCCAGCACCTCCTCTTCCTGGATGCTGCCATGCTTCCTACCAAGATAATAATGTACTGACCCTCTGAATCTGTAAGACAACCTCAATTAAATTTTCCCTATAAGAGTTTCCTGAGTCATGATGTCTCTTCACATCAATGAAACCCTGTTGAACATAGGCAGTATGTTAGCCTGATTTTTAATGCTTACAAGATAATTGCAACCATCATGCAAGCACAAAGTGAAGATGATGAATGAGTTTCTGTATTCTTTGAACTTCTGAATTTTTGAATGAATGTGGGGATTGGGAAAATTAGAAAGTTATGTAAAGGAGAAAGAGAGGATGCAAAGACCTTTTGGGCTCCTGCCACTTGCTTTTGCATTCAATATTTCTATTTTAAAACAACACCAACAACTAAAACAACCAACGACAGGGCATCCATACAACAGATTTACAGAGAAGACACCAAAGGACATTACATTCTTGTAAATCATTTTTCAGCTAATGTCTGGTGTATTGAGCCTAAGGATTTTACTGTCAAACCCTGATGATTAGTCACTTGATTGTATCCCCTAACACAATGATGAATGACACTGTGGTCAATAGGACAGTTAACATGTATAAATACATTGCTTTTCACACAGTCAGTTTGAATTGTTACTATATTTCCCAGTTTTTTTTTTTTTGCATTTTATCTCCATTAGTGTGTTGTTTTCAGCCCTCACTTGCTACATAGAAAACGGAATCTTTTACAATATTTTTCATTTAGGGTGCACAATGGAACCTAAAGACTAATTCAGTAAATTTCAAAGTAGAGCTCTCTGTTCTCTTTACAAAATTGAAATTAAACTGTTTTCAAAAATATTTTGCAGTTGTGTGGCTTAGTTTAATTAAGATTGGGGGGGGGTATTTCTCCCACAGTCTCAGTTGTATCAAACTGGGAAAACTGTCTAGAAATGTTGTGGAACCTTTGTGACTGTGCCCTAGCAGAAGTAGATGCGTGGGGCAAGAAGGAGGGAGCTGGGTGGTTCTGAACTAAATCTTGGACTCTAAATCCAAACAAATGTGAGATGGGCACATTCAGGCTCTCAATGCCACAGATGAACTTGTTGTTTCCTCCTATGCTGTCTTTATCATGTCAGTCTGTCCCTGGTGAATGTTTGCCATATACATCTCTTCCTGAACATTGATTGTGTCAGGAGTTTTGACAACTTGACTTAAAAATAAGTATTGTAAGTGTACATCTGTCTCTCCACCTCTCCCCCTTCCCCCTCCGTCCCTCCGTCCCTCCGTCCCTCCGTCCCTCCGTCCCTCCGTCCTTCCCTCCCTCCCTCCGTCCCTCCCTCCGTCCCTCCCTCCCTCCGTCCCTCCCTCCGTCCCTCCCTCCGTCCCTCCCTCCGTCCCTCCCTCCCTCTCTCTCTCTCTCTCTCTCTCTCTCTCTCTCTCTCTCTCTCTCTCTCTCTCTCTCTCTCTCTCTCTCTCTCTCTCTCTCTCTCTCTCTCTGTGTGTGTGTGTGTGTGTGGGTGTGTGTAGGTGTGTGTGGGTGGCTGTGGTGTCAAATATATTGCTGTCAATTTTGCCTTCATGTATTTTTTTAATGTGTGTGTGTGGAATGATTTTTCACATTAAAAATTATTCTCACTTTTCATAAATTTCAGCGCAATCTTCACTTTTAGGGAGGTAAGCTTCCAAATGGCTTTTTCTCTGGAACTCAATAAATTGGAATGCTCCATAGCTTTATGACCTGGATGAGAATTGTCAATAGGTTCCCAGTGATGCTGTGGGGCCAAACTTAAGATCTATGCACCAGCTAGAGGAGCCTCTGTGTTCTTTGAGCCCTGCATTTGGAGAATAACTATGAATTGTTGTACAGTTGGCTCTAGCATAGAGACTCTTTTTTTTAAAATTGTTTTCTCTTTTTCACTAGATGCCATTCACTAGAAAGTCCTTCCACATGGAAACTACTGACCATATTGAATGGTAGAGAAAGGAGATTCAGAGTAAATTATAAATGAAGAAAACAAAAGTTACAGCCCTATAACTGATACTCCCACAGCTAAAGCTGTGTGGAAGCATGGAGAATGTTGGAGGACTTGCAAAATTTGGTTGGATCTCATTCCTCCTCAATGCTCACATAATTTAGTACTTAATATCCTCATGATTTCATAGATATATTTTTCTAAATACTTCTTAATTAAGTTGTGTGAATGTGTGTAACTCTGTGAATGTCTCTGTTCATGTCTCTCTTTCCATGTATATTTTTCTCTGTCTCTGTGCCTACTTGTGTGTCTCTGTGTGAATGTTTATGTGCATGTTTCACTCTGTATGTCTAAGTTTCTCTTTCTTTCTGTTTCTGTCTGTCTATCTATGCCTCTCATCTCTTCTCATTTCTTCTCCTTGTTTACCTTCTTCTTCTATTTTTTTCTTCTTTGCCTTATCCTTCTCCTCCTTATTCTTCTCTCCTTCTGCTTCTCCTTTTCCTTCGCCTTCTCCTCCTACTCCTTTTTCTTCTTCTTCTTCTTCTTCTTCTTCTTCTTCTTCTTCTTCTTCTTCTTCTTCTTCTTCTTCTTCTTCTTCTTCTTCTTCTTCTTCTTCCTCTTCTTCTTCCTCTTCTTCTTCTTCTTTCTTATTCTTCTTCCTTCTTCCTTCTTGTTCTTGTTCATCTTGTTCTTGTTCTTCTTGATCTTGTCCTTCGTCTCCTTCTTCCTCCTTCTCCTTCTCCTCCTTCTCCTTCTCCTTCTCCTTCTCCTTCTCCTTCTCCTTCTCCTTCTCCTTCTCCTTCTCCTTCTCCTTCTCCTTCTCCTTCTCCTTCTTCTTCTTGTTCTTCTTCTTCTTCTTCTTCTTCTTCTTCTTCTTCTTCTTCTTCTTCTTCTTCTTCTTCTTCTTCTTCTTCTTTGCCTTTGACTTTTCCTTCTTTCATTCTCCTTTTCTCCTTCTCTCCTCCTTATTTAACCTTCTCCTTTTCTACTTCTCCAAGTCCTCCTTCTTCCTTTTGCTCTTCCTCTTCCTCTTCTTTTGTTCTTCTTCCTTCTCCTTCTCCTCGTCGTCGTTCTGCTCCACCCATTCCTCTTCCCTTCCTTCTTCTCCTCTTCCTCTCCATATTCTTCTCCTTCTCTTTCTTTTTCTCCTTCTACTTTTTCCACTATCTCACCCTCCCTCACTCCCTCCTACCCTTACCCTACCGTCCCTGATGCATTCACAGATTCTCCTCCTTTACTACTGGTCATTTGAATTTTGTCTTGCCAAGCTATGAAAACAAGGATGGTCTCCTGAGGCATCCCCTGTTGCTGGTCTTTTCCATATGTCTTTTCAATTGTACTTTCACTGTTTTCCCAATTTCTTCTAAGATCATTTTATCCCACCCCACCTCCATGCCTTGATTTCTTATGGTGGGAGTCTCCAGAGTTTCAAACTCACATCCTCTCTGCTGGTGTTCTGCCTGAGAAACCACAAAATCTGGAGGCTAGAGTTAAATTTGATCATTGAGCTTGAGGCATTGTGCTATGTACAAAATGCCTGGTCTCCAGTCATGCTGAAGTCCTTAAACCTGATGAAACCTAATGGGTCGTAATTTTCATCAACATGGGAAGGAATGCATTTCCTCAGTATTTGTGGAACCCTGGCTGCTGGAAAAGTTACCAAACCCACAAGCACTCCCGCCCAGCAGTGGCTAATGGCTAACAGTCACATACAAAATGACCAAAGGTTCTGATCTTCAGGTTAGATAACTTCCTGTTTCCTAGCAACAGCAAGATAACAAGCCCAATATATGAGAGGCTACTTGGCCCTACATCAGTCTCTCCCTCCCTCCCTCCCTCTCTCTCTCTCTCTCTCTCTCTCTCTCTCTCTCTCTCTCTCTCTCTCTCTCTCTAACTTTTACAATCCTTACTCTCTGTAAACTTTTACCTCTTTCTCTAAGTGTTCACCTTTCTTACTCTCTAACTTGCTTTCTGTCCTTCCTTCTATGTCTTTCCCCATCTCTCCTTTTGGCCATGGCAAGTCTAACAATCTTTTTACTCTTTGTTTTTCTCCCTGCTGTCTAAAATAAAGCTCTAAAACATTAGACTGTCTATGTTTTTTAAGGCCCAATAAGGGATGCCAGAGACAAAGAATCTGGTACCATTGTCTTCCCCTAGTTCACGCCCATCGTGTAGTGTCAGTGGATTTACACAGCCAGATGCACAACCAGGGATGCATGGTAAGTATCCTTCACTCCTCCCATGTCAGCCTTCACAGAGCACAGAACCTTCTTCCGTCCATGTTCTCTCTCACCTCACCAACTTCCCCTACACACACAGTTTCACACTGGACACTTAACATTACTACGAATTTTTAAAATGTAACTGCATTTAAATTTAAAAATCATTTCCTCATTTGTGTTGGTAACAATCCAATGCTTAACAGATATTTGTTAGTAGTGCTTACCTGTTGGCATTAATACCATGAACTTCTTATTAATTCTGGTGCTATGTGATTTTTTTTTCCAAGCAAGATGAGGACTTGAACAATTTCTGAAATCATGTTTTTGGACTCACAGCACTTACGTGATGTAGTTCTAGTTTCCCAGAGACTTCCAGTATCTGTGATGAGCCATGAACTTGGGACATCTGCAGCATGACCCAGAGTTTCATTGGGCTGAGCAGAGAGATCCCAAGATTTGATTGCTTTCTCTGTCCAAAGTATATAATATGCGATGAAATTACAACTGCATAGTGGTTTTTATTACTCTGTGTTATTATCATTTCAAATCCTCTTATTTCTTGGCTGAGTTGCTAAATGATACCTTGTTCTGTGAACCAGCTGCCACTTTTGTTCTAAAGAGATTTGATGGATCTTTTCAGCTTTCCTAGTTCCATTTACTTAGAAAGGTAGCTTCTCTCTGAGGTTATGGTCTCAGATGTTGTTGGATGTTTCAAACCTTCCCTGGAATGTCTGGGACTCTGCAGAAAAGGAACTAAGACTTTTGAAACAAAAGCGAGGAACTACTTGGTGTCTTCTTCTTGTCTTGTGAAAATTCTGAGATCCATTCTTACAACTGGAAATATTCAAACACATTAAAAGTATTCTACAATGAGAAAATCAACTGCATTATAATCCTGATACTTACTGACACATGAGTTATAAGGATGTTCTTTATTAAAAAATCAATTAGTTCTTAAACCCTTTATTTCGTTCTAGAACACATTTTCCCCCTTTTAACAGCTGAAAAATCTATTTTACTTCAATTTCATTTTTAAAAATCCATATTATTTTAAAAATTTTAGTGATAATTGTAATAAGTATCTATAAAGTGTGGCAGATGGATCATGCCCCCTCTTTCTGTGGCTAATGGAGTGTTATTTTAAAAAAATTCTTCCTAATGAACATCTATTCTTGTTGTTGTTTTTGTTGTTGTTGTTATTGATGTTGTTAGAGGTTATTACTTGACTTTAGGAATGTTTAATGCTAATGAGGGTCTTATTGTTCTCCAGATGTCTCCTTTCACCCTCCCCAATATATATAATATATATATATGTTTGTAAAAATGTGGTGAGTCCCTGTATGCACATTATCAAATGTTTCTGATTCAACTTGTGCACAAAGCAATCTAGATTCTGTCTTTTTACATTGGTGTTCCTTTGCAGGGAAATGAAATACCAAAGCCTCTCTGAAAGTAAGGATTTTTCAAAAGTCTCATTTCCTTGGGAATTCTAAATAAAAGTTAATATTCATTTTGGAGAATGTATTATGAGCTTGTCAAGGGCATTTGAATATGAATTTCTTTCCTCTTATATTTATTTTTCCTTGGTGACTTGAAGTGGAAACTACTCACAGGAAAAAAAAAGAGGTATCTAAAACTACTTCTCATTATCTCACTTTCTTTAAATTGAGATTTCTGATGTTGAAGAGGAATGAAGTGAGTGTGCAGATTTTGTCCACATAACTCCTAAAACAAAGAGTCATGTTCCACAAACACATGTATTCGACACCAAAATGAAATTGCATGGGTCCTGGCTGAATCTAAAGTCCCTGTAAATGAATGTGTGTGTGTGTGTGTGTGTGTGTGTGTGTGTGTGTGTGTGTGTGTGTGTGTGTGTGTGTGTGTGTGTGAATGTTTCCATGTGTGTGTGTCAGTGACTCAGTATATCTAGGTATATATGTACATGTGTGTGTTTGGATTTTATTGCTGTAAACAGACATACTTACCAATGCATGTTTTATTAGAAAACCATTTAATTGGGGCTGGCTTACAGGTTCAGAAGTTCAGTCCATTATCATCAAGGTAAGAATATGGCAGGATCCAGGCAGGCATGGTTCATTTGGAGCTGAGAGTTCTACATCTTCTTCTGATAGCTGCTTGAAAATGAATAGCTTCCAGGCAGTAGGCAGAGGGCCTTAAAGTCTGTTCCCACAAAACATCAAATATGTTTTTGAGTGTTTATGTGAGTATTAGTATGGGTTTTATTGCCATGAAGTGTCACCAGGATCATAGTAAATCTTGAACACTTTGTAACTTCTTTTCAGAGGTTTACTCCATTATTGTCATGGCTGGAAACATGGTAGCCTTCAGACAGACAAAGTGCTGGAGAAGGAGATGAGTTTTAGGTCTTGATATACAGGAAGCAGATGGAGACTGTGTCAAACTGGGGATTGCTTAAGGACAGCAGAACTCCAAGCCTACCACCACATTGTTACATTTCTTCCAACAAGATCACACCAACTCAACAAAAACACATATCCATCAGTGTCCCAACTACTCCACCAATGTCACACCTCATGAACCTATTTCACACCTCCTGAGAGTGCCACACCTATTGGCACTATTTATTTGGGCCCATTAACACTATTCTTAAAACTGTTCAATGGACAAAAGGTAACTTTAATGAAAGAAATAAAGAATGTTTCAAAAAATAAACAGGAGTATGTATGTCTTGGTTACTGTTCTATTGCTGTGAGAGACATCATGACCAAACCAAATTATAAGAGGAAACATTTAATTGTGTTATTAGAGTTCCAGAGGGCAAGTCCAGGATATCATGGTAGACACCATGGCAACACAGAGGCAAAACATGTAGAGCAGTAGTTGAGAGCGAACAACTTATGATGGAGATGGCAGAGAGTAATGAAAGAGGGAGAGAGAGAGAGAGAGAGAGAGAGAGAGAGAGAGAGAGAGAGAGAGAGAGAGAGAGAGAGAGAGAGAGAGAGAGAGAGAGAGCCTGATGGGTTTTTGATATTTCAAGGCTCTGTGACAACTCACCTTTAATAATAAAACAACTCCTAATTCATTCTAAACAGCCCATCACCTGGAAAACTAACACATTTGAACGTGTGATCATTTGTGGCCCACAATTACATCTTCACTGTTTTATGAGAATGAGGTAACACATAAATTTAAGTCTGGAATTTCCAGGGAATACACAGGCTTAAATGGTACATAGGTATGTTGGGAGTCAGATGTTTGGAGGAGAGCCAGGGAACAGGCCATGGGGAACTTTTTTGATGGTCATCTGGGGCACTCAACAGAGACCTCCAAAGGATCACAGGATTCATCACAGGCAAGGAGTGCTCAGGGAAAGCACTCAGGATCCAAGCCCCACTATATATTATCTCACAGTATACTCATTTTCTCTTTTAAATTACTCTTTGACCTGATCGGCTGGCTATTTGTTAAGAAACCAAAGAACCTAATGTGGATATGCCCAATTTAAACTATTTGCAGAAAATTTCTATTCTTCCTGTGTCTCCTGCTTCACATTTTGAGAACTTCATCTTAGAATTCATTTATTCCTCAGTGTCCTCTACTCCTTTTTGTGTCCTTTATTGTATTTAAAGGTAACCATCAATTTAATCTTTCTTAACTTCTTCCTGGTCTCTTTTCTGCATGTTAATATTGGATTTCTTAAAAAGATATCTTTTTTTTTCTTTTTTTTTTCCATTTTTTATTAGGTATTTAACTCATTTACATTTCCAATGCTATACCAAAAGTCCCCCATATCCACCCACCCCCACTCCCCTGCCCACCCACTCCCCCTTTTTGGCCCTGGTATTCCCCTGTACTGGGGCATATAAAGTTTGCAAGTCCAATGGGCCTCTCTTTCCAGTGATGGCCGACTAGGCCATCTTTTGATATATATGCAGCTAGAGTCAAGAGCTCCGGGGTACTGGTTAGCTCATAATTTTGTTCCACCTATAGGGTTGCAGATCCCTTTAGCTCCTTGGCTACTTTCTCTAGCTCCTCCATTGGGAGCCCTATGATCCATCCATTAGCTGACTGTGAGCATCCACTTCTGTGTTTGCTGGGCCCCGGCATAGTCTCACAAGAGACAGCTACATCTGCGTCCTTTCAATAAAATCTTGCTAGTGTATGCAATGGTGTCAGCGTTTGGATGCTGATTATGGGGTGGATCCCTGGCTATGGCAGTCTCTACATGGTCCATCCTTTCATCTCAGCTCCAAACTCCGTCTCTGTAACTCCTTCCATGGGTGTTTTGTTCCCAAATCTAAGGAGGGGCATAGTGTCCACACTTCAGTCTTCATTCTCCTTGAGTTTCATGTGTTTAGCAAATTATATCTTATATCTTGGGTATCCTAGGTTTGGGGCTAATATCCACTTATCAGTGAATACATATTGTGTGAGTTTCTTTGTGAATGTGTTACCTCACTCAGGATGATGCCTTCCAGGTCCATCCATTTGGCTAGGAATTTCATAAATTCATTCTTTTTAATAGCTGAGTAGTACTCCATTGTGTAGATGTACCACATTTTCTGTATCCATTCCTCTGTTGAGGGGCATCTAGGTTCTTTCCAGCTTCTGGCTATTATAAATAAGGCTGCTATGAACATAGTGGAGCATGTGTCCTTCTTACCTGTTGGGGCATCTTCTGGATATATGCCCAGGAGAGGTATTGCTGGATCCTCCGGTAGTACTATGTCCAGTTTTCTGAGGAACCGCCAGACTGATTTCCAGAGTGGTTGTACAAGCCTGCACTCCCACCAACAATGGAGGAGTGTTCCTCTTTCTCCACATCCTCGCCAGCATCTGCTGTCACCTGAATTTTTGATCTTAGCCATTCTGACTGGTGTGAGGTGGAATCTCAGGGTTGTTTTGATTTGCATTTCCCTGATGATTAAGGATGTTGAACATTTTTTCAAGTGCTTCTCTGTCATTCGGTATTCCTCAGGTGAGAATTCTTTGTTCAGTTCTGAGCCCCATTTTTTAATGGGGTTATTTGATTTTCTGAAGTCCACCTTCTTGAGTTCTTTATATATGTTGGATATTAGTCCCCTATCTGATTTAGGATAGGTAAAGATCCTTTCCCAATCTGTTGGTGGTCTTTTTGTCTTATTGACGGTGTCTTTTGCCTTGCAGAAACTTTGGAGTTTCATTAGGTCCCATTTGTCGATTCTCGATCTTACAGCACAAGCCATTGCTGTTCTGTTCAGGAATTTTTCCCCTGTGCCCATATCTTCAAGGCTTTTCCCCACTTTCTCCTCTATAAGTTTCAGTGTCTCTGGTTTTATGTGAAGTTCCTTGATCCACTTAGATTTGACCTTAGTACAAGGAGATAAGTATGGATCGATTCGCATTCTTCTACACGATAACAACCAGTTGTGCCAGCACCAATTGTTGAAAATGCTGTCTTTCTTCCACTGGATGGTTTTAGCTCCCTTGTCGAAGATCAAGTGACCATAGGTGTGTGGGTTCATTTCTGGATCTTCAATTCTATTCCATTGGTCTACTTGTCTGTCTCTATACCAGTACCATGCAGTTTTTATCACAATTGCTCTGTAGTAAAGCTTTAGGTCTGGCATGGTGATTCCGCCAGAAGTTCTTTTATCCTTGAGAAGACTTTTTGCTATCCTAGGTTTTTTGTTATTCCAGACAAATTTGCAAATTGCTCCTTCCAATTCGTTGAAGAATTGAGTTGGAATTTTGATGGGGATTGCATTGAATCTGTAGATTGCTTTTGGCAAGATAGCCATTTTTACAATGTTGATCCTGCCAATCCATGAGCATGGGAGATCTTTCCATCTTCTGAGATCTTCTTTAATTTCTTTCTTCAGAGATTTGAAGTTTTTATCATACAGATCTTTCACCTCCTTAGTTAGAGTCACGCCAAGATATTTTATATTATTTGTGACTATTGAGAAGGGTGTTGTTTCCCTAATTTCTTTCTCAGCCTGTTTATTCTTTGTATAGAGAAAGGCCATTGACTTGTTTGAGTTTATTTTATATCCAGCTACTTCACCGAAGCTGTTTATCAGGTTTAGGAGTTCTCTGGTAGAATTTTTAGGGTCACTTATATATACTATCATATCATCTGCAAAAAGTGATATTTTGACTTCCTCTTTTCCAATTTGTATCCCCTTTATCTCCTTTTGTTGTCGAATTGCTCTGGCTGATACTTCAAGTACTATGTTGAAAAGGTAGGGAGAAAGTGGGCAGCCTTGTCTAGTCCCTGATTTTAGTGGGATTGCTTCCAGCTTCTCTCCATTTACTTTGATGTTGGCTACTGGTTTGCTGTAGATTGCTTTTATCATGTTTAGGTATGGGCCTTGAATTCCTGATCTTTCCAAAACTTTTATCATGAATGGGTGTTGGATCTTGTCAAATGCTTTTTCTGCATCTAACGAGATGATCATGTGGTTTTTGTCTTTGAGTTTGTTTATATAATGGATTACATTGATGGATTTTCGTATATTAAACCATCCCTGCATCCCTGGAATAAAACCTACTTGGTCAGGATGGATGATTGCTTTAATGTGTTCTTGGATTCGGTTAGCGAGAATTTTATTGAGGATTTTTGCATCGATATTCATAAGAGAAATTGGTCTGAAGTTCTCTATCTTTGTTGGATCTTTCTGTGGTTTAGGTATCAGAGTAATAGTGGCTTCATAAAATGAGTTGGGTAGAGTACCTTCTACTTCTATTTTGTGAAATAGTTTGTGCAGAATTGGAATTAGATCTTCTTTGAAGGTCTGATAGAACTCTGCACTAAACCCATCTGGTCCTGGGCTTTTTTTGGTTGGGAGACTATTAATAACTGCTTCTATTTCTTTAGGTGATATGGGACTGTTTAGATGGTCAACTTGATCCTGATTCAACTTTGGTACCTGGTATCTGTCCAGAAATTTGTCCATTTCGTCCAGGTTTTCCAGTTTTGTTGAGTATAGCCTTTTGTAGAAGGATCTGATGGTGTTTTGGATTTCTTCAGGATCTGTTGTTATGTCTCCCTTTTCATTTCTGATTTTGTTAATTAGGATTTTGTCCCTGTGCCCTTTAGTGAGTCTAGCTAAGGGTTTATCTATCTTGTTGATTTTCTCAAAGAACCAACTCCTCGTTTGGTTAATTCTTTGAATAGTTCTTCTTGTTTCCACTTGGTTGATTTCACCCCTGAGTTTGATTATTTCCTGCCGTCTACTCCTCTTGGGTGAATTTGCTTCCTTTTTTTCTAGGGCTTTTAGATGTGTTGTCAAGCTGCTAGTATGTGCTGTCTCCCGTTTCTTCTTGGAGGCACTCAGCGCTATGAGTTTCCCTCTTAGAAATGCTTTCATTGTGTCCCATAGGTTTGGGTACGTTGTGGCTTCATTTACATTAAACTCTAAAAAGTCTTTAATTTCTTTCTTTATTCCTTCCTTGACCAAGGTATCATTGAGAAGAGTGTTATTCAGTTTCCACGTGAATGTTGGCTTTCCATTATTTATGTTGTTATTGAAGATCAGTCTTAGGCCATGGTGGTCTGATAGGATACATGGGACAATTTCAATATTTTTGTATCTATTGAGGCCTGTTTTGTGACCAATTATATGGTCAATTTTTGAGAAGGTCCCGTGAGGTGCTGAGAAGAAGGTATATCCTTTTGTTTTAGGATAAAATGTTCTGTAGATATCTGTCAGGTCCATTTGTTTCATAACTTCTGTTAGTTTCACTGTGTCCCTGTTTAGTTTCTGTTTCCACGATCTGTCCTTTGAAGAAAGTGGTGTGTTGAAGTCTCCCACTATTATTGTGTGAGGTGCAATGTATGCTTTGAGCTTTACTAAAGTGTCTCTAATGAATGTGGCTGCCCTTGCATTTGGTGCGTAGATATTCAGAATTGAGAGTTCCTCTTGGAGGATTTTACCTTTGATAAGTATGAAGTGTCCCTCCTTGTCTTTTTTGATAACTTTGGGTTGGAAGTCGATTTTATCCGATATTAAAATGGCTACTCCAGCTTGTTTCTTCAGTCCATTTGCTTGGAAAATTGTTTTCCAGCCTTTCACTCTGAGGTAGTGTCTGTCTTTTTCCCTGAGATGGGTTTCCTGTAAGCAGCAGAATGTTGGGTCCTGTTTGTATAGCCAGTCTGTTAGTCTATGTCTTTTTATTGGGGAATTGAGTCCATTGATATTAAGAGATATTAAGGAAAAGTAATTGTTGCTCCCTTTTATTTTTGTTGTTAGAGTTGGCATTCTGTTCTTGTGGCTGTCTTCTTTTTGGTTTGTTGAATGATTACTTTCTTGGTTGTTCTAGGGCGTGATTTCCGTCCTTGTATTGCTTCTTTTCTGTTATTATCCTTTGAAGGGCTGGATTCGTGGAAAGATATTGTGTGAACTTGGTTTTGTCGTGGAATACTTTGGTTTCTCCATCTATGGTAATTGAGAGTTTGGCCGGGTATAGTAGCCTGGGCTGGCATTTGTGTTCTCTTAGTGTCTGTATAACATCTGTCCAGGCTCTTCTGGCTTTCATAGTCTCTGGTGAAAAGTCTGGTGTAATTCTGATAGGCCTTCCTTTATATGTTACTTGACCTTTCTCCCTTACTGCTTTTAATATTCTATCTTTATTTAGTGCATTTGTTGTTCTGATTATTATGTGTCGGGAGGAATTTCTTTTCTGGTCCAGTCTATTTGGAGTTCTGTATGCTTCTTGTATGATCATGGGCATCTCTTTTTTTATGTTTGGGAAGTTTTCTTCTATTATTTTGTTGAAGATATTAGCTGGCCCTTTAAGTTGAAAATCTTCATTCTCATCAATTCCTATTATCCGTAGGTTTGGTCTTCTCATTGTGTCCTGGATTACCTGGATGTTTTGAGTTAGGATCCTTTTGCATTTTGTATTTTCTTTGACTGTTGTGTCGATGTTCTCTATGGAATCTTCTGCACCTGAGATTCTCTCTTCCATTTCTTGTATTCTGTTGCTGATGCTCGCATCTATGGTTCCAGATCTCTTTCCTAGGGTTTCTATCTCCAGCGTTGCCTCGCTTTGGGTTTTCTTTATTGTGTCTACTTCCCCTTTTAGTTCTAGTATGGTTTTGTTCATTTCCATCACCTGTTTGGTTGTGTTTTCCTGCTTTTCTTTAAGAGCCTGTAACTCTTTAGCAGTGCTCTCCTGTAAATCTTTAAGTGACTTATGAAAGTCCTTCTTGATGTCCTCTATCATCATCATGAGAAATGTTTTTAAATCTGGGTCTAGATTTTCGGTTGTGTTGCGGTGCCCAGGACTAGGTGGGGTGGGAGTGCTGCGTTCTGATGATGGTGAGTGGTCTTGATTTCTGTTAGTAGGATTCTTACGTTTGCCTTTCGCCATCTGGTAATCTCTGAAGCTAGCTGTTTTAGTTGTCACTGTTAAGAGCTTGTTCTTCAGGTGACTCTGTTAGCCTCTATGAGCAGACCTGGAGGGTAGCACTCTCCTTAGTTTCAGTGGGCAGAGTATTCTCTGCAGGCAAGCTATCTTCTTGCAAGGCAGGTACCCAGATATCTGGTGTTCGAACCAGACTCCTGGCAGAAGTTGTGTTCCACTCACTAGAGGTCTTAGGATCACGTGTGGAATCCTGTGTGGGCCCTTGCGGGTGTCAGGCGACTCAGCTGGCAAGGTAGCCGGGGCTCGAGTGGAGTGGAAGGGACTTGTGCCCCAGATCAGGCCCGGGTAGCCTGCTTCCCTATGTACCGCAGTCTCAAGTTCCGCGAGATTGGATTGGGGCAGGCACTGTGATCCACTCACCAGAGGTCTTAGGGTCCCGTGGGGAGTCCCGTGTGGACCCTTGCGGGTGTTGGGCAAGACTCTGCTGTCAAGGTAGCCCGGGGCTCGAGTCTCGAGTCGAGCGGAAGGGACTTGTGCCCCAGATCAGGCCCGGGTAGCCTGCTTCCCTATGTACCTCAGTCTCGAGTTCCGCGCGATTGGATTGGGGCAGGCACTGTGATCCACTCACCAGAGGTCTTAGGGTCCCGTGGGGAGTCCTGTGTGGACCCTTGCGGGTGTTGGGCAAGACTCTGCTGTCAAGGTAGCCCGGGGCTCGAGTCACGAGTTGAGCGGAAGGGACTTGTGCCCCAGATCAGGCCCGGGTAGCCTGCTTCCCTATGTACCGCAGTCTCAAGTTCCGCGCGATTGGATTGGGGCAGGCACTGTGATCCACTCACCAGAGGTCTTAGGGTCCCGTGGGGAGTCCAGTGTGGACCCTTGCGGGTGTTGGGCAAGACTCTTTAAAAAGATATCTTAATGAGAATAGAGAGATGACCATGTTGTCAAGAGCATTTTTGTATCGCAAAAAAACAGGATTTGTTTTCTTGAATTCATATCCAATGGTTAACAATCAGCTTTAATGCCAGCTCCATGGGATCTGACAACTCATGTCTCTGTGGTCACCTATACTCTCAAGCTCATGCCCTATTCCCACCCATATAAATAAAGATAATAAATCTTAAATGAGAGACAAGTTTCATTTGGTTTCATTATTCAAATGAAACCTTATTTTGTCTGATTTCTGAGTCTCTTTGGATCAGTTTTCTGGGTTGCACTTTGTGTAACAAGTCCACATTCCTTTTTCCTATCACTCTTTCCCCAACTTGTTGTTTCTCCCTCAGACTTCATACCAGAGATTCTATCTATGTCCTGTCTTTCTCCCCTTCTTCCTAAAAATCCATCTTTTGCTGCCATCCCTGCTCCTCTAAGTCATATCTCCAATTCCTTGCTCACTATGCAGACCACAGAAGCTAAGTCCTGTCCATTTTAGCCTGTGTGATATTAGATGTATGCACTGTTCACAGCCTGAGTTGCAACTTTCATCTTCCTTTGATGTTCTTTCCACCATAGTCCATCTCTTCCAACAAAGTGTTCACTAAAAGCATGTCATGTCACACGTACTAATTTTTAGAACAAAACAAATTTTATTGACAAAGATACTGAGGTTGTCAAAGACCCATAGGTACCCAACACAGGAAAACAAACATTTTTTTTTTCAATCCTATAAGTTTACATTTCTGTACTTTGTGATTTTTTTCAATTTAAGTGATATTTGACACCAGAGTATAGACATAGATATGTAGGTCACCAAGAAATTTGATAAAGTACACGGTAGGATTGGCTAGATCTTTGTAAACAACCTTTCCGAACTTTTTGGATCCATCATCTCTGGTGTACTGCACCCAGGTACCTATTAAGAAGTCATTTTCATCACCTGATCTCGCCTCAGCCAGAGGGGTCTCTGGAATGATGTGGAGGTTACCTTCCTTGTAGTCATCCAGGAGCTGATAAACGTAGAGGACCGGATCATTCTTGTAGGAAATGTAAAAATAGTCCTGTAAGAATGGCACCTGGGCTAGCACCATCCCACTCCAGTTGTCCTCAGAGCCATCTTTCCCCTCAAATTTGTGTTGTACCTTTCTGCCAACCAGGGCTCTGGCGAGGTGGACATCCCTCACCTGAGGAAAAACTACTTTGTGAGGCAAGACCTTAATATTTAAAATCCTCTCATCGCTGTGGAGCTCCTGTCCGTAGACACTGTCAATTCCGTCGTACTTCACCAAATAAAGAGAAGGGTTTGTTGGCAGTTGCCCTAGAATGATGGCCTTCCAATGGGTGACAGGCTCATTACCTTCCTTCCACCCGTGAGAAATTCTGCAGCCAACAATATTCCCCAGGGCCTGGGAAGAAGGCTTCCTCCTACTCTTCTTCTTGAGTGATATCATGCTCAGACTCTTCAGAGGTGTTGTCTTCTACCTGGCTGTAGACCTGTTGTGCTAGATCACACTGTCTTGTGGCTTCCATTCTCTTCAAATATCATACTTGCCCATTGCCTGGGACTGAAGATCTTGCCTGTTTAAACCAGACACAATGCTGTTGCCTCTGTCATATATATGAATTCCTGATGGTCAATGGATATGGGTTGGGAGTGAATGCTGGACCAAGACTCTTCTCTAAGAGAACTTCTGAGAAGGTGAAGAAGACTATGCTAAACAGTTTTGAGCTCCTAAAATTAATTTTATAAAAATAAGAAGTTAATAAGTCAGCCATGGTGGTACACACATTTAATCCCAGAACTCAGAAGTCAAGGACAGGCAGATTTCTAAATTAGAGACCAGACTGGTCTACAAAGTGAGTTCCAGGGCAGCCAGTGCTATAGAGAGGAACCCTGTCTCAACAACAACAACAACAACAAGTAAAAGAAAACAAACGAAAATCAAACGAAAAACAAACAAAACAGAAATACAAACAAAAAAATAATAAAACAAACAATCAAATGGAGAAGTTAATAGGAAGTGGTGGTGACCCATAACTTTAATCATAGTACTCAAGAGGCAGAGTGAGGCAGACCTTAGTGAGATAAAGGCTAGTCTGGTCTACACAGTGAGTTTCCTGACAGCCAAATCTAAACATACAGAAACTCAAATAAAATTAACCAAGCAAGCAAACAAACAAACAAAGAAACAAAGAAACAAGGGAAACAAGGCAATAAAAATAGTGTAATTAACAAGTAATTCTCTAGAGCTCAGAATAACATACTCAGATCAACATTTATTTCTTCAGCCCTGAGTTAATTTGCCTCTGATGAGTATCCTCTCCTTGAATTTCTATGTCAATTTAGGTTGTGCTATGACTATTACCCCCAATGATCAAGAAGAAGAGAAAAAAAAAGGGCCAGAGGGGTCACCATGACTCTCTTGTACTTGTAAGCTCTGAGCTAAGTCCTTGTATTCACAAATATCTTCCCAGGGACACAGCACACCACTGTCCTTCTTTATTGTTTCTCCTGACCCAGCTTCGGAATTATTTGATGAAGCCATTGCATCACTGAACTCAAGAACATCTCAACAAGTTGAGGCAATATCAGCCATTTAGCACTAATATTTTCTAACGTACACATGGACAAAGAGGAGCTTTGGCATTTTAGTGGAATTGTGATCTAGATATTGTTAGCAAGGATAATAAATTCAGGACATAAACTAACCTAGACCAATCATTTCCCTTGCTAATAAACATGGGGAAAGTAGAATGTACAGCAACTCACTGTAAGAGAGAAAATTTTTAGCTTTCTGTAGCTATGAGGGTCCAAACTACTTCATAAATGTACTTACCCATAGAAAAATATCCTAGATTTTATCTATCTCCTGATTCAGATTCTATCTCCTGATACAGACCAGGCACCAAAAGCCTGTGGGAAAAAAAATGACCTTGCTTTGACACACCACTGTGAAGATAGTGAACTCACCTTCAATGGATTCTAGAGCCTCCAAGTGGAATAGATGCACAACCTTCAGCCAGTGCTCTGTGACATCACCCTAGTTCAGCTTACATCATAGAACATCAGGCTGGTTCCTTCCCTAGTTACACTCATAAACGTTCAGCATCTCGACTTTACCTTTTCATATGGCCTCCTAGAAATAATAAATGAAATCCCAACTGAAAGGCCTGATGATCTGAGTAATATTCTGCCAAAGAATTTCACCCTTGCATTGTTTTTATTGTTTGGTTGTTGGATTTTTATTTATTTGTTTGGTTTGTGTTTTGTTTTGTTTCATTTTTGTTTTTATTTTCGTTCTGAGAAAGTCTTCGGTTTCTGACTTGACAACATCCATGGTGGTTATTTTTCACGTTCCAACCTTTCCCTTGGTTATCTTTAAGCTGTGCTTCTTATCATAAATATTGCCTGACTCTTTGAGGCAGCACACTGGATAGCACACCAATTTTCACTTTATGAAAACCCACAGTTAGAGGAGGACTATTTTTATGCAAATATAGCTGGAATTTGACAGGTTTAAATGACATGTATTGAAACCAATGGCAATCATGAATTATGGATTCTTTGGAAAGTAAGAGGACAACATAGATCTTGGGCATGCTTACTAAGTTGTGATAAAATTAAAACAAACCTGATATCTCCCAGTCATATTTTAAAGGTTTTTAAAATTTACCAGCACTTCTGATTATAAGGAATTTCATAGTTTAAATGCAGTAAAACAGGATGAAATAGATGAGGTAATTTTACTTTTGAAATATGTGTAGACAGAATACTGGACACAGGTACGTATAAAATTTACTTACAAATTAGAGGACACTTTAATTGTCCATGCCACATAGATCTTCAGTTCTTCAAAAAAAATCCTTTTCAGTACCTTCCACGGTCCCCACCACACCCTGTACATCATCTTCATATGATATGATACTATCCATAAAGAGCTAGATCCTTCAACAACAGTCATCAAAAAAAAAATCATTCCTTAAGGTGTGGCCACAGGCCAATGTGATGGGTGATCATTATCTGAGATTCTATCTTCCCAGGATGATTTAACTTCACAAAAAAAATCTAAGAAGGACCACTACATATCCATATCATCAATTCATCAATATTGATTGCCTCACCGTATGAAACATACATGCTATGGAATGAATTTAGATGTCAACTACTGGATGAATGCCTTAAAAATGAGAGGCAGAAAGAGAGAGAGAGAGAGAGAGAGAGAGAGAGAGAGAGAGAGAGAGAGAGAGAGAGAGAGAGAGAGAGAGAGAGAGAAATATATTTCTCATCTATGTGTATTAGTGCAGGGCTTTGTTTTCAAAAAAAAATGGATGGAACGGTAAAATACTATATATTAGGTTAGACAAGTAAAACTCAAAATGACAATTGTGAAAATATAAATTTCATAAGGGATATTAAAAAATAGGAGGTATTTTGGAAGAGTAAGCGCAGCAGCAGGGGGGAGATTTGATAGCAATGGAGGATAGTGGGGAGGATGAAGATGGTAAAAGGACACTATAAACCTGTGCAAAGGGTCACAGAAAAGGCCTGCGACTTGTACACTTAAAAAAACACTGGTATAAACTAAGAGAGTCCAAATAATATTTTGATTAAATTGGGGATTTTAGCTTCAAGACACTATAAAATGTATTTGTATTTTTCTACTCACGTGTGGTTCTTGCTATGTTGAACATGATATGGGTGACAGGATATGGTAAGGTGCTTCAATGTTTGTGTATCATTTATCATCAAATGCACATGTCACTCAGTGAGCTGCAAGGCTATCACAGGGAAGGAGGTATCTAAAGATCTTAAGTGTACTTGACGTAGGGAGAATAATGCCCCCACACTACTATAGATGTTGAAATAATCACATGTGTTTCCCAAAATAATTTTCTGAAGATTAATCCCCAGGTGTGAATATATTTGGAAGAAATTGAATGGGTCAGGAGGGATATGACCTACATATAAAAATAATTTAATAATGCTGTTATAGAAAAGGATTAATTATGAAAGGGAGTTTGGTTCCCTCTTTTCTCTTTCTAGCCCATTGGATTCCTCTGTGATGACATCATCTCACAAGAATTCACTCATTTGCTGATGGTGTGTTCATCTTTGAATATACAGACTCCTGAAAAGGGTCATACAAAATATGCTTCAGTATATACTAGACAATTAGTGTCATTTTGTTTGGCAATACAACATGTATGATTATACCTCAGAATCATGAGCAACTGGGCCATATGGGAAATATAATTAGTATATTTCTGCTGGCTGAAGATCAGATGTGTTGAGTGTTATCATGTGTGCTGTTCATGAGAGGAAGCAGGATAGATGGTGAGTATAGATCAGAGAGGAACATCCAAGGAGGACACTATGTAAGGAACCCTAGGAAGAGCACCATCACTGCTTTTAGCTAGTAGACATATTTTTAGAATCCCCACTTTCTAGGGTGGAAAAGAAAACGGTATTACTCTAATTTACTAAGTATGGTCATTTGATACATCAGTGATCATCACCAAGGTGAACAGGTGTTGACAGAAGTTTGGGGACTCAGGAGAAGCCTGTTCTGGGAAAACCCATTGCCTTCAAAGTACGGAGACTTCTGACCAGCAACACTGGATAAACAGTCTACATTGGCAGCAGTATCCCCATTATGTCCAAATTAGTGGTTTTCAAACCATGGAATGTGACTCCTCTGAGTGTTCAAACAACTCTTTCACAAGTGTCACATATCATATATCTTGTTTATAAGATATATACTTTACAATTAATGACTATAGCAAAATTATATTTATGAAGTTGCAATGAAGTAACATTATTGTTGTGGAGCTGTATATTAAAGATTCACAACATTTTGAAGATTGAGGACCACTATTCCTGACTTCTCTAAATCATGCCTGTCACTATGGGCTGGAGGAATAATCCCCTTTATTCAATCAGTCAAACGTAGAAAAATCAAAACACTACCCAATAGTTATGAAAGTTAAACATCTATTGTACCACAGTCTATAAGCAGGGCATGCTGGCATCTTAGACAAATGAGATCAAAATGAAAATCACTGTGACCAAATGAGAAGCAGAGGAGAATAACTAGTACCCTAGTGGTGACATAAGTGGGTATTAGCCCAGACACTTAGAATATCCAAAATACAAGTTACAATCTTCAAAACATATGAAACTTAAGGAGATTGAAGACCAAAATGCTGACACTGTGCCCCTTCTTAGAATTGGGAACAAAACACCCATGGAAGGAGTTACAGGGACAACCTTTGGAGATGAGTCAAAAGGATGGACCATCTAGAGACTGCCATTCCTAGGGATCCATCCCATAATCAGCCTCCAAACACTGACACCATTGCATACACTGGCAAGATTTTGCTGGAAGGACCCAGATTTAGCTGTCTCTTGTGAGGCTATGCCATGGCCTAGCAAACACAGAAGTGGATGCTCACAGTCAGCTATTGGATGAATCACAGAGACCGAAATGGAGGAGGTAGAGAAGGTACCCAAGGAGCTAAAGGGGTCTGCAATCCCATAAGTGGAACATCACTATGAACTAAAGAACCCCCCCCAGAGCTTATTTTTCTAGCAGCATATCAGAACTCATGTTTCTAGCTGCAGTTGTATCAGAAGATGGACTAGTTGGTTATCATTGGAAAGAGAGGCCCATCAGTCTTGCAAATTTTATATGTCTTAATTCAGGGGTATGCCAGTGTCAAGATGTGGTGGTGGTGATGGGGGTGTGGTTGAGGTGGGTATGGGGGGACTTTTGGGATAGTATTGGAAATGTAAATGAAAAAATACCTAATTTTAAAAAAAAATGAGGAAACCATTGTCAGAACCACCAGCAAGAATTTTAAATAACTGCCCTAAAGTCTGGATTTAGGATTCCTCGAGAATCTTCCAAAACAAAAGGCAACGCAGAATCTTGCTGAAGTAATTGGAGAAACAAGAGAAAAGCAAAGGAGAATTCATCACATAAAAACAGACAGAAGAAGTAGGAATAAAGACATATTTGGGCAAGATGAATAGTGAAGTAGAGATTAGAGCAAGCAGAAAGGACTGAGGAGATAGCTCACTGCTTAGGCCCACTGATTGCTTTTGCACAGGACCAGGGTTCAATTTCTAACATCCACATGGATGTTCACAACCACCTGCAATTCTAGTTCTAGACGATCTGATGACCTCTTTGGACAACACACACACACACACACACACACACACACACACACACACACACACACACACACACATATACTCACCCACAGAGAAAAAAAATCATTTAGAAAACAATTACAAAAACAAAAAGGAGTCAAGTATAATTTTATTCCCCTTTTTCACCAGCACTCAGAAGCAGGCTAAACTCTGTAAGTTGAATGACTGCCTAGCTGATAGGTGTGTTTTCATAATTTTATTCTTCTTTTTTTTTTTTTTTGGATTTTAGGACTATTTCAGTATTTGTTTAAAGATTCTAGATTTTTTTTTATTTACTTTTTCTAATGTTTTAGGATTTTTTCGGCTTTTTAGTATTTTACAGTTTTCAGGTTTTTTTTTTTTTGGGGGGGTGCAGGAGGGTAAAGCCCTTTGGGTTATTTAGAGTTTTAGGGTTTTAATGGTTTTAAATTTGGGAGGTTGTTTTGTCCTTACAAGTTTTTTGTTTATTTGTTTGTTTGTTTTTGGTAGGGTTGAGGTTTATTTTTATTTTATTTTATTTTATTTATTTATTTATTTATTTATTCATTCTTTATTTATTTATTTATTTATTTATTTTGGCTCTTGATTTCTCCTAGAAATTTAAGGTATTTCAGGGTTTTAGGGCTTTTTAGTGATTATAAATAATGTTAGGATAATTGTACTTTTTTGTGTATTTGTTCTTCTTTTTGTTTTGATTTGTTTTGTTTTTGTTTCTTTTTATACTTTTAGTGTTTTATAGGGTTTTAGGATTTTGTAAGGGTTTTTTTGTTTTCTTGTGTGTGTGTTTGCTTTTTTTTAATGGGTTTAGGATAACTTTTATATCTTAGGATTTTAGTTAATGTTTCAGGGTTTTGTAGGTATTTGGGGGGGGGTTAGGATTGTTTTTATAGTCTCAGGATTTTAGTTAGGGTTTCAGGGTATTGTACGTTTTTTGTTGTTGTTGTTTGTTTGTTTGTTTGTTTTTGCTTTTTTTGAGCGGGTTTTCAAGTTTTTTTTTTTTTTGAGTTTCAGAGTTTTGATGTGTTTTTAGAACTTTTTAAAGGAACTTTTTTTAGGGTTTTACAGTTCTTTTGGGTCTTTTTCCTGTTGTTGAGATTGTTTTAGAATTTTAGGGTTTTTCTTTATTTTTTAGTTTTGTTTTGTTTTGTTTTTTAATTTAATTAAGGAATTTTTAAAAATTGTTTTAAGCATTTTTTTAATAAGGTTTGTAAAATGATTTTCTTTTCCAGTGTTTTTGGCGATTTTTTAAGGCAGTAAAATTTGTAGTTGTTGGGGTTGTGGTTTTGTACCTTTTCATTTTCTTTTTTTTTTTTTAATTGTTTTTTTATTGTCTCATTAGGGATCTAGACTTGTAGAGTTTTTGGATTTTTTTTACGGTTTTATAATTTTTTTACGGTCGTTTTAGAGTTCTTCTGTTTTCTTATATAGAATTTTAGGGTTTTAAAAATGTTTATTAAGAATTAAAAAAATAGCTTTTTTGGGTCATTTAGTGTTTGTTTAATAATTATAGGGTTGTTAGGGTTTTAGGTTTTGCTTTATTGTTTTAGGGTTTTTTTTTACGTTTTTTAAATGATTTTAGGGTTGTTTTCAGTGTATTTGGCGAGATTTTTTTTAAGGCTTAGTGTGGTTATTGTTGTTCTTTCCTTGTTTGTTTGTTTGTTTTTTTGTGGTAATGCTTTTATGTTTTTTTGGTCTTTGTAGACATCTAGAATTTTTTTGTTGATTTTTTTGTTTGTTTTTCTTTAGGGTTTTAGGCTCTATTAGTTTTATTTTTTCAAAAATTTTATGTTTTTTTTTGTTTGTTTGTTTGGTTTTTTAGGGTTTTTTTGTTTATTTAAACCTTCAAGTTAATTTTCTTTTCTCTTCTTTTTTCTTTTTTATTTTTTAGAGTTTTTAGGGTCTTAAGGTTCTGTCTCTAAGAACATAGAAACTGAACCTATTGCTTTTAGATTATTTATAAAATGTATTCCATTCTGAAAATAAGAAACACTATGAAGTCATGTTTGTTCATTTGAGTGTATGTCCCCAGGAGCTATAGATTATGTGTGCCTATTGCAGAGCGCTACAATATGTCCTGACCATACAGATTTAATTGTCACATCATGAAAGTTCAAGAACTATAATATAAAGCTGTATCTATGTATCCTAGTTTATTCATCTTTCAAACAAATATAGTAGAAATGTCACAGAGGGCAGAATTTATTGATCATGATTTCAAAAAAGGACCTCAAAAGTCATTAAATCAAGTATCTTATACAAGCCAAACTCTACCCATCTATCCAGTTCACTCCTGTAAGAATAATTGCACCTGGGTTTTGGTTAATTCTTATTAAATTCTCCAGTTAAAAAAGGTCTTTATTAGCCCCCTTCCAGCTTAGTGAAAAACTCCATTCACTCTCCTTCTGAAAGCAAAAGCATTTTTCTTTCACACACTATGTTAATTTTACAACATTTGCCCCTTGATGGTTTCCATTTCCACAGTTGTGTTTGCCATGACTCAATATTTCATCTCTATTCAGACAACTCTTCTCATATACCACAGGTTAATACACAAAGGCTCATTTGTGAGTCATGCCAAGAAAGCGGAATGAACTTGGGGGATACAGAAGAGGCAAAGACAAAAGAGCAACAGAAGTATCATTAAGCTGGATACTACTCTAGAATACTGCATGCTATTCATGTATCCTGGGAATCCAGAAATTCATCTAGACTGGACCCTAGTTATCCATTGAAAGGATGTAGTCGGAAGCTTAGCCTATTAACTGGCAGCTCCCATAGCTTTGAACCGATCCAATGATTTTTATCTTCCACACACCACCCAGTCGTATCCAAGCTACATTCCCTGTCACAGGCAAAAGTCCGGAAAAAGAATAGAAAGCACTGTACTGTGTGCTAGGGTAGTGCTCATAGTGTCAATCTGCACTGAATCTATTACCACAACTGCAAAGGTATGTGGCACAGGCAATCCAAGGCTCACCATGCTTCCTATTTTATCTCTCCAGTCTATATATCCACTCCCAACTCTACACACTATGCTCCTAATCCTAGGGATCATTTAGAGGTCTCATAAATACCACCATGTATAACCCCAGAAGATGAGAGATGTTTGAAGCACATCGATAGATTTTAAGTCTGACAATTGTTGATGTCATCAAAACAATTTTCTGAGCTGTGTTGTGCTTTTGTCAAACGATGGGGCTAGAATGGCCCTGCCAAGATCTAAAGCAGAAATAATAGTTTTTTATTTGTTTGTTTGTTTGTTTGTTTGTTTTTCTATTATTATATTGGAACATGCCATCATCAATTGCACTGCCTCAGTCTAAAATACGAGGTGATACTTACAGTTATTTGCTGTAATCTCTAAAGTCAGGGCAAGGCAACTCCTGTGATTCTCCAAGCCTTACTTCTTACCAGTTCTAGGCTATATGCTGTCAGGATAATGTTCTAAACAGGGAATTCTATGGATATCCAGATTTCAATAGTTTTCACTTCAAAAAATATAGTTAAAAAATTCCAAATGTACATTTATTTTCGTATTTCTGGTCAACATTTTCCTACTGAAGTGACAGAAATATTTACTATTTTTATATCTTTATACTAACATTATATTTCTGTTTAATTTGTAGGGGACAGGTTTATTTGAGACAGTCCTACATTACTCATGCTGAACTCATACTCACTATGTAGCTATGGACAGTCAAAGGACTTGATCCTCCTGCATTCAACTGCCAAGTGCTGGGATTACAGATTACAGGACCATAGCTATTAAAAGATTTTCTATGACTGATAAAAGAGGTGAGGATTTGACTTTAGGATTTCGGTATTTTTCTAATTGTAGTCATAGTTTATATTGAATAGTCATTAGGTGAAAGGTAACAGAGATTCTGGTCTTTCAGATTTCTACTCATTAGTAGGTTAGTTAATACATTTAAATATCTGCTAAAAATGTCATGGCATACAGGAGAACAGTAGTTTAAGATCTTGCCTAGGGTGGTTTCTTATGTTTAAAAGATTCAGTAAATAGGAGTAGATTTATGAGTTTAACATGAATGAGCATGTCTTATCTAATTTGCCAATGTTATACATAATACTACAAAACATAAATTTTAAGTTTTTAGAATTATTTTCCTCAAAACATATATATTTTTGACCAAATGAGCTAGAATTACTCATAACAAATATTTAATATTATAAAAAGCCTAAATTTTTGTTGAAATAAAATGAAACTTGTTCTGTTGAATTTATTGTAGTCTGTTATTTTGATAAGTATTTCTGAGGTTTTTAGAGATCTAAAGACAAAATATTCAGTGTATTTTTTTATGATAATTTCCAAGTAAGTTAGTATACTGAGACTAGGCTGGTAAGCCCAATGCCCACACTACAAAGAGGTTCTAGCTTTTGGTCTGTAAATGACTACAATGTTTTTTGCCATGCTATGAAAGGTTTAAAAATTGCCTTCATTTGGAGTATTTATTTAATTTTTATCTGTAGTCCCTATCTCTTTCCTGAACTGACTCATAATGGCAGGACCCTCCATGTATTTCGCAGGCAGAAAATGATCTCCTGTTCATTTCAAATTGAATACCCCCCAAACAATTAACCAACCAAATTAAAAAAAAATTGTTAATATGGTAATTGCCTCAGATCTTACTTGGAAACCATTTGATGACTACAGTGATTGTTATATTAATGGGGAAATGATCTAAAATAGTTTGGTGATATTCTTCCACAGGAGTATTTTGCCAGGGTTGTTAGGAAAGTTTTTTCCATACACTTTTTTTTTTAATAAATAGGGACTAAGTTTAGGATTGTAAAAACTAATTTGCTAGTTTGAGTTGGTTTTCTAAAATAAACGACAGAGTCCAGATGACAACAGTAAGTAATCTTTCTCTATCTTTCAAGTATACCTGAGGCTGACATATTGTAAAAGCTGGTAATCCTCTCTTCATCTCTCAGCAAATGTCGGCCTCTTGGAAATTTATGATCTCGTCTCCATTAAAATTCTTAGTGGTTTTCATTGGTATAGTATATGATCATACCTCTCTGATTTACAATTCAGTAGGACTAAAACAGAACCAAAAATAGTTAGATAATGAGAATTAATTTAGTTTCATGTGTCAAACACAAGGCTGGTTTCTCCCTTCCTAATTGATACATAGGTATACGAGGTTAATTATGAAGTTATTTATTATACCAACCACTGTTTTTTCTTGTTCTTTATTGAATTTCTTTTTTTTTTTACCTTTAAAAATTTTTATTATTATTATTTTTTTTCCATTTTTTATTAGGTATTTAGCTCATTTACATTTCCAATGCTATACCAAAAGTCCCCCATATCCCCCCCCTCCACTCCCCTGCCCACCCACTCTCCCTTTTTGACCCTGGTGTTCACCTGTACTGGGGCATATAAAGTTGGCAAGTCCAATGGGCCTCTCTTTCCAATGATGGCCGACTAGGCCATCTTTTGATACATATGCAGCTAGAGTCAAGAGCTCCGGGGTACTGGTTAGTTCATAATGTTGTTCCACCTATAGGGTTGCAGATCCCTTTAGCTCCTTGGCTACTTTCATTGCTCCTCCATTGGGAGCCGTATGATCTATCCATTAGCTGACTGTGAGCATCCACTTCTGTGTTTGCTAGGCCCCGGCATAGTCTCACAAGAGACAGCTACATCTGGGTCCTTTCAATAAAATCTTGCTAGTGTACACAATGGTGTCAGCATTTGGATGCTGGTTATGGGGTGGATCCCTGGATATGGCAGTCTCTACATGGTCCATCCTTTCATCTCATCTCCAAACTTTGTCTCTGTAACTCCTTCCATGGGTGTTTTGTTCCCAAATCTAAGGAGGGGCATAGTGTCCACACTTCAGTCTTCATTTTTCTTGAGTTTCATGTGTTTAGCAAATTATATCTTATATCTTGGGTATCCTAGGTTTGGGGCTAATATCCACTTATCAGTGAGTACATTTTGTGTGAGTTTCTTTGTGAATGTGTTACCTCACTCAGGATGATGCCCTCCAGGTCCATCCATTTGGCTAGGAATTTCATAAATTCATTCTTTTTAATAGCTGAGTAGTACTCCATTGTGTAAATGTACCACATTTTCTGTATCCATTCCTCTGTTGAGGGGCATCTAGGTTCTTTCCAGCTTCTGGCTATTATAAATAAGGCTGCTATGAACATAGTGGAGCATGTGTCCTTCTTACCAGTTGGGGCATCTTCTGGATATATGCCCAGGAGAGGTATTGCTGGATCCTCCGGTAGTACTATGTCCAATTTTCTGAGGAACCGCCAGACTGATTTCCAGAGTGGTTGTACAAGCCTGCAATCCCACCAACAATGGAGGAGTGTTCCTCTTTCTCCACATCCACGCCAGCATCTGCTGTCACCTGAATTTTTGATCTTAGCCATTCTGACTGGTGTGAGGTGGAATATCAGGGTTGTTTTGATTTGCATTTCCCTGATGATTAAGGATGTTGAACATTTTTTCAGGTGTTTCTCTGCCATTCGGTATTCCTCAGGTGAGAATTCTTTGTTCAGTTCTGAGCCCCATTTTTTAATGGGGTTATTTGATTTTCTGAAGTCCACCTTCTTGAGTTCTTTATATATGTTGGATATTAGTCCCCCTTTATTGAATTTCTGTACACCCACATACAACTTCTGAAACATATTTTTATACTGCTCATATAATTTGTTGTTGATCATGTCCCTGTAAAGTAAAGTAATGAAAGCAGTCAAATTTATACAAATAGGAAAAGAACGCTCAAAAAAATTAAATTGTTCTTTTCATACAATAAAAAGAAAAATAGCAGTAAAAAATCATCAAATGGGAAGTAATTACAGATTTTTTTCCTAAGAGATTATCAGAGAAGTTTTATTTCATGTTTTAGATTTTCAAAATTAAAGTTTACAGACAGATAAATAGATAGATAGATAGATAGATGATAGATAGATAGATAGATAGATAGATAGATACATAGATAATCTTTTCTAGAAAATTAATTGTATTTCAAAGTAGGGTTTTATTCTGTTCTACCAAATAGAAGGTCTAATTTTTTTTCCTATAATGTCTCAGTTAAGACTTAGTGTAAAACAATTCAATTAAAATATACAAATTGCCTGTATATGTAACTGATTCTTTTCCATACTGTTAAACATAATAAACCATAAAGTACATTTCTAAATCTTTGTGGAAAACTTCTGAATTTCCACAACAAATGTAAATCAAAATTTAAAATCTTAATAACATTTTCTTAAAGTAGAAAATACTTTTCTGTTACTCGCACCAAGCAAGTGAAAGATCTGTGTGACAAGAACTTCAAGTCTCTGAAGAAAGAAATTGAAAATCTCAGAAGATGGAAAGACCTCCCATGCTCATAGATTGGCAGGATTAATTCAGTAAAAATGGTCATCTTGCCAAAAGCAATCTATACATTCAGTGAAATCTCAATCAAAATTCAAACTCCATTATTCATAAAGATAGAAAGAACAATTTACAAAATCATCTGAAATAAAAAAAATCCAGGATATGGAAAAATTATTCTCAACAATAAAAGAACTTCAGGGGGAATCATCCTCGACCTCAAGCTGTAGAATAGAGCAATAGAGATAAAAATATATGCTAATGACAAAAAGACAATGACTTCATTAAATACACAGGCAAATGGAAGGATATAAAATATATCATCCTGTGTGAGGTAACCCATTCCCAAAATTACAAACATGGCACACACTCACTGATAAAGGGATATTATTCTAAAAATTCAGAATATCCAAAATGTATTTCACAGATCACATGAAGGTCAAGCAGAAAGAAGATGAGAGTGTGGGTGTTTCAATCCCTCTTAGAATGGGGAACACAATACTCCTTGGAAAAAATATGGAGACAAAATGCAGAGCAGAGACTGAAGAAATAACTATCCATTGTCTGCCCAACCTGAGGATCCATCCCATATACAGACACCAAACCCAGTCACAGTTGTGGATACCAACACGTGCTTGCTGACAGGAGCCAAATATGGCTATCTCCTGAGAAGCTCAGGCATTTCTTGGCAAGAAAAGAGGCTGATGCTCAAAGACAACTATCAGGCTGATCATGGCGTCCCCAGTAGACGGGTTACAGGAAGAACTGAAGGAGCTGAATGGGTTTGTAACCTTATAGGAAGAACAACAATATGAACCAACCAGACAGTCCAGAGCACCCAGGGACTAAGCACCAACCCATGGTTCCAGCTGCATATATAGCAGAGTATGACCTTGTCAGACATCAGTGGGAGGAGAGGTTCTTGGTCCTGTGAAGGCTTGATTCCCCAGTGAAAGCATGTACCAGGGTGGGGAGGGTAAAATGGGTGGATGGAGGAAGACCCTCGTAGAAACACAGAGAGGGTAAATGGAATAGGGATTATCTGGGGTGAAACAAAGAAAGGACTAATATTTGAAATGTAAAGAAAGATAATATCTAGTAAAAATTAAAAAAATAAATAAATAAACAAATAAAATAAAAATAGTTACAAAACACTACATAAAAAAGAATAAATCACTATGATGTCATACAGTATATTAACTTATATTTCCTAATATAGAAATTATGCTAATTCTATATAGTTTTAAAAAATTATATAACCAAAAATGTACCTTCATATTTTCCCAGAAGATTTTGTACTGGAAATCTATAAAGAAATTAAAGTTTTAAAAAGTAAGAATGCAGATGTTAGAGTTTGATGGCTCAGCATTTGACCTACAGGCATGACAATGAGAGTTTGACCCACACCACTATACCCTCCAAGAAAACCATTAAAATTAAAGATTAATCATACAGAATTATTGTTTGGAATATACATCATATGCAAAATATTAATATAGTTTACTTGCTATACAATCAATTATACTTTCATTGAAATACTTACACTAAATAGGAAATAATAAATTTGAACATATTACAGTGTATATCCAATTATTTTTTTAGAATTTGCATTCTAATTATCATTAGTTACTGGAGATTCTGTTCTTGGTTGTTAATACAACAAGATATATAATTTTTTTTTTGCAAATATTAATGAAATACTTTTCGCCTGATTGGACTTATATTTTAATGCTACACAAAGAAGCTCTGCATTCAATCTTCAACAATGAAAAAATAAATAAATAAAAAATAAAATGTATATATAAAAAATATAGAAGACATGTTTCCTTAGGCCCCAGTAAAGTTGTAAGGCTGAGTACATCATTTTCAAGGACAGTCAACACTGCACATGTGCTTTGAGATAGTACTGAAATATAGAGTTAGAGCTTACCTTCCTATACCAAAACAACACATACATAAACACAGCCTTCCCTGAATTATGTCTGAAGTACCAGCTCTTCTGAGGTTGAGAGGAGCCTCTGGATTTGGAAGCACTTTGGCACCTATATATACAAATTTTGGAAATCTGGCCTTTCAAAACCAGGTAAAGGAAAATGAAGACTTGTCTTCAGTTTGTTTTTAATGAATCCCTGGTGGGCAGCAGCAGTACAGAAAAGTATCTAGTCTGTTTCCACCACTAACTGACCCCCAGTTTACTCACAACTCACATCCCCAGGCCCCAAGAATACTTTTAGGATCTCCAATTCCCTAGCCTTCCTGGTTTCTGCTAGGTGATAATCTGTTCAATCCCCTGCCCATAGCGAAAAAGTTCTCTGTTTTTCTTGGGTAAAGTGGATTGTGAACCCAGAAGCATTAACCGCAGGAGTCCAATGAGGGTCACCTGCTCTTCTTTCTCCTTTAGTAACAGCTCCATCCCTCCACCATCATCCCACTGGGACCCCCAGCTGAACCAGGATTAACCATCTTTCAACAGTTCACTGACTCCCTCCACAGAGACTTCTGCCTACCATGCTTCCTCAAGAACTTTACTTCCTCAGGAACTCAGCTTCCTGGCCACCACAAAGCATACTGAGTAACAGGTTTTGGACAGCAGGAAAACAATCTTAGCCAAGCCCATTGCAGATTGGCCCTGTTTACACATTCCTACAAAGGGTGAGAGAGATATTATCAGTCATCTGTCATCACAGTAGCAAAAAGGAGGTAGTATTTTAGCTTCCACTACTACTCAGAGTTTTTCCATTTTTCAAGTTTGCAATACTTACTTGAAAGAAAGAAACAAAACAAAACAAAACAAAACAAAACAAAACAAAACAAAACAAAACAAAACAAAACAAAACAAAACAAAACAAAACAAAACAAAACAAAACAAAACACCAAAGAAGTCTCTCCTACTTTGTTTTAGTTGAAGGGACTGTCGTGTGTAATTCTAAATTGTTTTATTTATTTACCTAACGTGTTTTTGCACATTTGTATTTTTACAACATGCATGTCTGGTGTTTACACAACATTCATGTCTTGTGCTCTTAGAAACTAGAATAGGATTGCAAAATCCCCTGGATCTTGAATTAAAAATTGTTGTGAGCCATTATGTGGGTCCTAAGAACTAAACCTTGTTTCTGTACAAGAGCAACAAGTGTTCTTAATGTCTAAGTCATCATTCTTTTTTTTCCATTTTTTATTAGGTATTTAGCTCATTTACATTTCCAATGCTATACCAAAATCCCCCATACCCACCCACCCCCACTCCCCTATCCACCCACTCCCCCTTTTTGGCCCTTGCATTCCCCTGTACTGGAGCATATAAAGTTTGCAAGTCCAATGGGCCTCTCTTTCCAGTGATGGTTGACTAGGCCATCTTTTGATACATATGCAGCTAGAGTCAAGAGTTCCGGGGTACTGGTTAGTTCATAATGTTGTTCCACAAATAGGGTTGCAGATCCCTTTAGCTCCTTGGCTACTCTCTCTAGCTCCTCCATTGGGAGCCCTGTGATCCATCCATTAGCTGACTGTGAGCATCCACATCTGTGTTTGCAAGGCCATGGCATAGTCTCACAAGAGACAGCTACATCTGGGTCCTTTCAATAATATCTTGCTAGTGTATGCAATGGTGTCAGCGTTTGGATGCTGATTATGGGGTGGATCCCTGGATATGGCAGTCTCTATATGGTCCATCCTTTCGTCTCAGCTCCAAACTTTGTCTCTGTAACTCCTTCCATGGGTGTTTTGTTCCCAATTCTAAGGAGGGGCATAGTGTCCACACTTCAGTCTTCATTTTTCTTGAGTTTCATGAATTTAGGAAACTGTATCTTATATCATGGGTATCCTACGTTTTGGGCTAATATCCACTTATCAGTGAGTACCTATTGTGTGAGTTCCTTTGTGAATGTGTTACCTCACTCAGGATGATGCCCTCCAGGTCCATCCATTTGGCTAGGAATTTCATAAATTCATCCTTTTTAATAGCTGAGTAGTACTCCATTGTGTAAATGTACCACATTTTCTGTATCCATTCCTCTATTGAGGGGCATCTGGGTTCTTTCCAGCTTCTGGCTATTATAAATAAGACTGCTATGAACATAGTGTAGCATGTGTCCTTCTTACCAGTTAGGGCATCTTCTGGATATATGCCCAGGTCCTCCATTGTTGGTGGGATTTCAGGCTTGTACAACCACTCTGGAAATCAGTCTGGCGGTTCCTAAGTCATCTTTCATTCCCTGCCCTGTGTGTGTGTTTTAAAGTATGTTGGATCATTTCTCTCGATAGATGTTTAATTTTACTATACAGTGGAGATAATAAAAATATGACACTTTCTTAATATTTTCTGTTTCCAAAAAAGAAATAAAAACATCATAATTTGAATAGATTGTGTAAATCATAAAAAGAGTTTCAGCAAAAAAACGATGTGTATACATTTCAGTGTATGTGTGCATAAGGAGGTCAGAAATAGACAACTGTTTTATCCTAAATTATATTCCAACTATTTTTTTTTATGAGACAGGGTTTCTCTGTATAGATCTGTTTGTCCTGGAACTCACCCTTTATAACAGGGTGGCCACAAACTCAGAAATTTCCCTTCTTTTTCCTCAAAACTGCAGGTATTAAGGCATGTGCCACCACTGTCTGACACAACTTAAAAGTTGAGACAGGATATCTCTGAATCTGCAGCTCACAAAAACCACTAGGCTACCTAGCCAGCCATCTGTCTCCACCTACTCAGCACTGGCCTGCAGAATGTACTTTTAACGTGGATTCTAGACCCCCATCTTAATTCCATATAGTTTCACAGAAAGAAATTTACCAAAATAACCTTCTCTCTAGCCCCCCTGTGAGATTTGTTCTGCTGTAGTCACTACCATTAGTATTATTTTTTTTCTATTGCTCTAATCATACCTAAGTTTAGGCTCCTAAAGTGTTTAATGCTGGTTTTGTTTGTTTCCTTACAATAGAAAATTGGTTTTCTTGCTCAGTTTACATTATACAGTTAATTAAGTAAACTTTTCAGACTCATATTTCATTTGTGAGACTTGTTGCTGTGTTTTGTTTGCTTGTTAGGTTTTTTTTTTTTTGTTTTTCGTTTTTTTTTTTTTTTTAATTTGGTGGGTTTGTTGAATTTTTTGTTTGCTTTATTATTTGGTTGCTTTTTGTTTTTTAATTTTGTTTTTTTTTTTTTGTTTGTTTGTATTATTTTTTGTTTTGTTTTGTTTTTTTTTTTTTTTTTTTTGATTTTTCCACAACTGAAGATGAAACTCAAAACTGTTACTTGGTGCTTTACCACTGAGCTACATCTCCAGGTAAACATTATTTCTAAATGTTGGGTACAAAGTCATCTGTATGTGTTTTAAGGAAAACTATGATTTCTGTGAAACCTAAAATTATTCCCTTATGCTATAGGGTCTATAGAGATGTAATGCCCTCTTCTGGCCTCTTCAAAAAAGTTAAATATCTCCAAAAACACAAGAGGTTTTATTATCAGCAAGCTGAGGATGAAGTCCCTCCACCATGCAGGGCAGAGGAGTTTGACCCTGATCAGTGACAGTAGAGGGCTTTTAACAGCTAGCTGAGGAATTGGGAGGAGTTGGGAGGAGAGTTGGTAGAAGTTGGGAAGAGTTGGGAGGTGTTAGGAGGAGAGTTCTTTTCTTCTGGGTGTCCTTGCTGAAATTTACAGGGCAGGAGTGGGGAGTGAGATATTTCTGAATTTTTATCTTATTGTCCTTGGCACAGGAAGGGAGGTATCTCTGGTTGTAAAGTATAGAAACAAAAAGCCTTTTTGCTGGCTATAGAGAAAAAGAGGTTCTTTCTGGCTGTATTTTCAGAGATCAGGGAAAACAAGCTTGGGGAACATCTAGAGGCTTTACCTTCCTGGGAGAAACACTTTAAGTTGGGGTCACACATTCCCCACTCCTTCTAGTATAGAGTTCTTATCTTAGAATTGGGAAAATTAAACCTCTGGCCCAGTTGTCAAATAAGGCCACCATGAGTTTGCATCTTTAGGATTTGTAACATTGAAAGCCCCAGAAGCCCCGCAAATGAGACTAGAGAGTCTCTTGTCAGTGGTAGCAGGGAGAGAGGAGGTTCCTCTGCAGTGTCTTCAGAGTGTGAGCAGGGCCAGGCTAGTGGACCTCGGTATGGTCAGGATGGGTAACCGGGCACATGCTGGAGGAGCTGCTGGACTTGTATCTGGGATCAAGGTTCCTGGAACAATGATGCCAGACCAGGACAGGGTCCCCTATTTGACTCTTATGTGTCACTGTGGTCAGTTCCTGGTTCGTTCCTTTTTTTTTTTTTCAGCAATTTCGAGGTGTCCTTTCCAACCAGTTCTAAGGCCTTCAAGGGAGCTAGAAGGGTTTGGGAAAAAAGGAACATCAGGGTCACACATTCTCCCTGCTTCTGTTAAGGGGGGCAGTCCCCCATGGTGAATTTCAAAGGGTGTAAGTTTAAATTTTCCTTGGATGTTCTGTACTTGGAACAAAGTGAAGGGAAGGAGAGTTGTCCAATCTTTTCTTCAGTCTCTAAAGCCAATTTATTCAAGGTTTATTTTCATGATCTATTCATCTGCTATTCCTGTCCTGAACTCTGGGGTCTATAAACACAATGTAACTTCTGATTGATCCACAATTGTCTGGGTAACTCTTGACTTACTTGGGTAATGAAGGAGGGGCCATTGTCTGAGGAAAGTACCTTAGGGATGCTGAATCTTGGAAAAATTTCCTCTAATATCTTCTTTACCATGATATTGGAGGTCTCTTTCTTAGTGGGGAGGGCTTTACTCAACCTGAAAAAGTGTCTATAAAAACTGATAGATATTTATTACTGTACTTGGCTGGTTTAACTTCAGTAAAATCTAATTTTCAGTATGCCTCTGGACAGTTACAGCTTAGCCACCTTCCAGGGGTGTTCTTGTTGTGTCCGGCATTGATGAGGACAAAGGCTTGGCATTTATTAGCACTATCTTGAGCAATGTCAGACATTTTTATAACATAGTAGTTTGAGCTCTTAACAATTTCTTTGAGCTTCTTATTTCCCAAATGTGTGAGCCTGTACAGACTGGCTACATATTGTTGCCCTTTTCTAGTGGGCAGATAATATCAACCATCTTGGGTCTTAGCTACTTTCTGAGGAGTGTACCCACATATCTCAGGTATTTTGCCGATTAGTTCCTGATCTTCTGAGTTTATTCAAAGTCTGTGTCTATGAGTTTATAATGGTCTTTAATTTGTTTATTTTTCTCTTTGAGCCACCTGTTTTTCAGCGAGGTAAGCCATCTGATTTCCTTTCCCTCTGGCATCAAGGCATTTCTGGTGACCAGGACAATGTATGGTGTCTAGTTTTGTTGTTGTTGTTGTTGTTGTTTTGTTTGTTTTGTTTTTGTTTTTTTGTTGTTGTTTTATTTTGTTTCATTTTGTTTTTTGCTTTGTTCTTGTTTTGTTTTGTTTTGATGTGTTTTGTTTGTTTTTTGTTTTTTTGTTTGTTTTTTTAATTTACTTTCAAGTTTTGGCTTCTAAATAGCTCAAAATTTTTTTATTATTAATATCTTTCCCAGCAGAAGTGAGTAGCCCCCGTTGCCTATAGATTGTCCCACATATGTGAGTAGTGGTGAAAACTTACCTGCTGTCTGTGTAGATATTGTTGTTTTTCACTTTGGCCAGGTACAAAACTTGTGTGAGTGCAATTAGCTCTGCTCTCTGGGTTATTGTCCCTTCAGGCAAGGTGCTGGTGCAGATGGTTTGTTTTCCATTGCCCAGTGCTGCCCCTGCCTTTTGCTTACCTTTAACGAAAAACCTGCTATCATCCGGGCACCAGTTGGTGTAGTCTGGCCATGGCTGATCAGTGAGGTCTTTCTTAGTTCCGGTTTCTTCTGCCAGGATGCACATACACTGGTGCTCTGGTAGGGATTTGTAAGCTTCTGACAGCAAGGTGGCAGAATTCAGGATAGCAGGGTGTACAAACTGCACTCTCTCAGTCAGTAAGAGGTTCTGTTAATGGGTCATGTGAGATTTAGGCATCCAGCGATCAGGCGGTGGTCTAATGATGATTTCTAAGGCATGGGTCTACCACTATCATTCATTGACCTAGAATCAGTTTATCAGCATCTTTGAGAAGTGGGGCCAAAGCATCGATAGCTTTTAAGCACAATGGCCATCCACTGGACACTGGGTCTAGTTTTTTTGTTTGTTTGTTTGTTTGTTTTTTGTTTTTTGTTTTTTGTTTCTTTTGTTTGTTTCTTTGTTTGTTTTGTTTTTTGTTTTTGTTTTTTACCAGTATTCCACAGGTTATTTTTATGGCCCCAGAGCTTAGATCAGAACCCCACTTTCTTTTCCTGCTCATTCCTCTATATAGAGTGACAGGCTTAGTCATGTCTTGCAGGGCTAGGGCTGGTGCACTAAGCAAGGGCTTTTTAATCTCTTTAAAGGCCTACTGGTGTATGGGGGTCCATAAGAAAGTTCCAGTCTCTTTAGTAAAGTGTTAGAGTGTGGCTGCCAGAGTCGCAAAGCTTGGAATCTAGAGTCTACAAAAACCAGGAATTCCAACAAATTCTCTCACCTGCTTTAAGGATGTTGGGATGGGGATTTGAGTTACAGTCTTTTTCCAAGCTTCTGTCAGCCACCATTTCCTTTCCCTGAGACTTTAACCCAAATAGGTTACTTCTGTCTGGCAATTCTGGGCTTTCTTAGCAGATGCCTTGTATCCCAACTCCCTCAATTCTGCCAGTAATTTTTCAGTTCCCAGTCTGCACCATTTTTCGGTGGTGGCAGCAAGAAGCAGGTCATAAACATAATGAAGAAGAAAAACTTGGGGGATTTCTGACCTGAACAGTGCCAAGTCCGAGTGGAAGGCTTCATCAAAGAGAATAGGAGAGTTCTTGAATTTTTGAGGTAAATGTCTCAAAGTTAGTTCGTCCAGCCTATCCCTAATCTGGGTCTCTCCACTTGAAAGCAAAGATTACCTGACTCATGGGATGTAGTTTTAGGCAGAAGAATGTGTCCTTCAGGTGCAGGACTATATAACAATGTCTGTCAGGGTGGAGAGAAGTAAGTAGATTGTAGGAGTTAGGAACAGTAGGATGAATATTTCATACTCTTTCGTTTACTTTTATTAAGTCTTGTACTGGCAGATAAACATTAGTGCCTGGCTTTTTAACTGGTAGTAATGGAGTATTCCAGGGAGATTGACAAGGGACCAAAACACCTAGTTCTATGAGCCTTTGAATGTGAGGTCTGATGCCGACTTGGGCCTCTCTGCTCATGGCGTATTGTTGTACCCCAATAGAAGTCGCACCAGTTTTCAGCTTCACAATGATGGTGGGCACCCTGTTTGCCTCTCCCATACCTTGCATCTCTGCGCAGGCGTGAAGATAATCTCTCTAACCAGGTCCATTCTAGAACTTTTCTCGATGTGGCTTGAGGCTCATATAATCTATATACTTCTTCTAATTTTGAAACTAAAATTATAGAGAGAGGGGCTTATCAATAGATTGAATTTCCTTCCAAAGAAAGTTTATTTGGGCTTTTAATGTGATAGTAAATCTCTTCCCAACAATGGGGTTGACATTCAAGAATGTTGAGGAAGGAATGAGTTACTTGGCTTCTTTTTAAATTAACTTTCTTATCAGTGGTCCAAGAGTATGGTTTCTGATCAGTAGCCATGATTACTACGATTTTTGTTTTGTTTTGTTTTGTTTGGAGACTGATTAGTGGATGGATCCCTGCATATGGCAATCTCTAGATGGTCTATCCTTTTGTCTAAGCTCAAAACTTTGTCTCTGTAACTCCTTCCATGGGTATTTTGTTTCCAATTCTAAGAAGGGAAAAGTGTCCACAGTTTGGGTTTCATTCTTCTTGAGTTTCATGTGTTTGGCAAATTGTATCTTATATCTTGGGGGTATTCTAGGTTTCAGCGCTAATATCCACTTATTAGTGAGTACATATCATTACCATTCTTTTGTGATTGAGTTACCTCACTCAGGATGATGCTCTCCAGGTCCAACCATTTGCCTATAAATTTCATAAACTCATTCTTTTTAATAGCTGTACTATTAGTAGTAGAACTCCATTGTGTAAATGTACCACAATTTTGTAACCATTTTCTGTTGACATGCATCTGGATTCTTTCCAGCTATTGGCTATTATAAATAAGGCCGCTATGAACATAGTGGAGCATGTGTCTTACTAGTTGGAACAGCTTCTGCAGATATGCCCAGGAGAGGTATTGTGGGATCCTATGGTAGTACAATGTCCAATTATCTGAAGAACCGCCAGACTTATTTCCAGAGTTAATTTAAAACTTGCAATTCCACCAACAATGGAGGAGTTTTCTGCTTTCTCCACATCCTTGCCAGCATCTGCTGTCATCTGAATATTTGATCTTAGCTATTCTGACTGGTGTGAGATGGAATCTCAGGGTTGTTTTGATTTACATTTCACTGCTGATTAAGGATGGTGAACATTGTTTCAGGTGCTTCTTAGCCATTTGGTATTCCTCAGGTGAGAATTCTTTCTTTAGCTCTGAGGCCCGTTTTTTATTTGATTTTCTGGAATCCACCTTCTTGAGTTCTTTATATATATTTGATATTAGTGCCCTATCTGATTTAGGACAGTGAAAGATCCTTTCACAATCTTTTGGTGACCTTTTTGTCTTATTGAAGGTGTCTTTTGCCTTACAAAAGATTTGCAGCTTTATGAGGTCCCATTTGTCAATTCTAAATCTTACAATACAAGCCATTTTTCTTCTATTCAGGAATTTTTCCCTGTTCCCATATCTTTGAGGCTTTTCCCCACTTTCTCCTCTACAAGTTTCAGTGTCTCTGATTTTATGTGGAGCTCCTTGATCCACTTACATTTGACCTTAGTACAAGGAGATAGGAATGGATTGATTCACATTCTTCTACATGATAACCACCAATTGTCCCAGCACTATTTGTTGAAAATGCAGTCTTTTTTACACTGGATGGTTTTAGCTCCCTTGTAGATGATCAATTGACAATAGGTGTGTGGGTTCATTTCTGGGTCTTCAATTCTATTCCATTGGTCTACTTCTCTGTCACTATATCAGTACCATGCAGTTTTTATCACAATTGCTCTGTAGTAAAGCTTTGGGTCAGGCATGGTGATTGCACCAGAGGTTCTTTTATCCATGAGAAGATTTTTTGCTATCCTAGGTTTTGTTTATTCCCAATGTATTTGCAGATTGCCCTTTCTAATTCATGGAAGAATTGAGTTGGAATTTTAATGGAGAGTTTATTGAATCTGTAGATTTCTTTTGGCAAGATGGTCATTTTTACAATGTTGATACTGCCAATCCATGATAATGGATGATCTTTCCATCTTCTGAAATCTTCTTTAATTTCTTTCTTCAGAGACTTGAAGTTGTTATCATACAGATCTTCCACTTCCTTAGTTAGAATCACACCAAAGTATGTTATATTATTTGTGACTATTGAGAAGGGCGATGGTTCTCTAATTTTCTTCTCAGCCTGTTTGTTCTTTGTGAAGAGAAAGGCCATTGACATGTTTGGTTAATTTTATATTCAGCTATTTCACCGACGTTGTTTTTCAAGTTTAGGTGTTCTGTGGTGGAATTTTTAGGTTCACTTATATATACTATCATATCATCTGCAAAAAGTGATATTTTGAATTCTTCTTTTCCAATTTGTATCCCCTTGGTCTCCTTTCATTGTCAAATTGCTCTGCCTAGGACTTCAAGAACAATGTTGAATAGGTAGGGAGAAAGTGGGCAGCCTTGTCTAGTCACTGATTTTAGTGGGATTGCTTCCAGCTTCATACCATTACATTTGATGTTGGGTACTGATTTACTGTAAATTGCTTTTATCCTGTTATGCCTTGAATTCCTGATCCTTCCAAGACTTTTATCATGAATGGGTTTTGGATTTACTTAAATGATTTCTTTGCATCTAATGAGAAGATCATGTGGTTTTGTCTTTGAGTTTGTTTATATAATGGATTATGTTGATGGATTGCCATATATTAAACCATCCCTGTACACCTGGTATAAAACCTATTTGGTAAGGTTGAATGAAATTTTTAATGTGTTCTTGGATATGATTAGGGATAATTTTACTGAGTATTTTTGTTTCGATATTCATAAGGGCCACTGTTCTGAAGTTCTTTATCTTTGTTGGATCTTTCTGTGGTTTAGGTATCAGAGGAATTGTGTCTTCATAGAATGAGTTGGTTAGAGTACCTTTTATTGCTATTTTGTGGAATTATTTGTGCAGAACTGGAATTAGATATTCTTTGAAGGTCTGATAGAACTCTGCATTAAACCCATCTGTTCCTGGGCTTTTTTTTTTTTTTTTTGGTTGGGAGACTATTAATGCCTGCTTCTATTTCTTTAGGGTATATGGGACTGTTTAGATAGTTAACTTGATCCTGTTTTAACTTTGTTACCTGGTATCTGTCTAAAAATTTGTCCATTTTGTCCAGGTTATCCTGTTCTGTTGAGTATAGTGTGTTATAGAAGGATCAGATTGTATTTTGTATTTCTTCAGGATCTGTTTTTAATGTCTCCCTTTTCAATTCTGATTTTGTTAATTAGGATGCTGTCTCTGTGCCTTAAGGGATGCTAGCTAAGGGTTTATCTATCTTGTTGATTTTCTCAAAAAACCAGCTCCTCTTTGGTTGATTCTTTAAGTAGTTCCTCTTGTTTCCACTTGGTTAATTTCACCCCTGAGTTTGATTATTTCCTTCCATCTACTCCTCTTGAGTGAATTTGCTTCCTTTATTTTGGAGATTTTTCATGTGTTCTCAAGCTGCTTGTATGTGCTCTCTCTGGTTTCTTTTTTGAGGTACTCAAATCTATGAGTTTCCCTCTTAGTAATGATTTCATTGAGTCTCATTAGTTAGGGAATGTTGTGGCTTTATTTTCATTAAACTCTAAAATGTCTTTAATTTCCTTCTATATCCCTTCCTTGACCAAGGTATCACTGAAAAGACTGTTGTTCATTTTCAACATAAGTGTTGGCTTTCCATTATTAATGTTGTTATTGAAGATGAATCATCCTAAGTCCTTGGTGGTCTGATAGGATGCTTTGGACAATTGCAATATTTTTTATCAGTTGAGGCCTGTTTTATGACCAATTATATGGTCAATTTTGGAGAAGGTACCATGATGTGCTGAGAAAAAGTTACATCCTTTTGTTTCAGGATAAAACATTCTGTAGATATCTATTAAGTCCATTTGTTTAATAACTTCTGTTAGTTTCACTGTGTCCCTATTTAGTTTCTGTTTCCACGATATGTCCATTGATAAAAGTGGTTTGTTCTGTAACTAGATTGATCAAATTGTAAAATGGTTTGTAAATTTACTTAAGGAAGGATTTTTATATTTAGGTTTTTTTTTTTTTTTTAAATTTTAACTCATTAGGTCAAGAATTCAAAACATATCTAGACATAGCTCCATGGATGAATTTTTTTTAATTTATTAACTTTTTTGTTTAAGTGATTTACATACAAATAAAATTTTTTCCTCCAAAAAAAAAAAAAAGTGCATTGTTGAAGCCTCCCACTATTATTGTGTGAGCTGCAATGTGTGCTTTGAGCTTTCTTTAATGAATTGGATTGCCCTTGCATTTGGAGCATAGATATTCAGAATTTAGAGTTCCTCTTGGAAGATTGTAACTTTAATGAGTATGAAGTGTCCTTCTTTGTCTTTTTTGAAAACTTTAGGTTAAAAATCAATTTTATTCGATATTTAAATGGTTACTCCAGCTGATTTCTTCAGACCATTTACTTGGAAAATTGTTTTCCAGCCTTTCACTCTGAGGTAGTGTCTGCCTTTTTCCCTGAGATGGGTTTCCTGTAAGCAGTAGACTATTGGGTCCTGTTTTTGTAGCCAGTCTGTCAGTCTATGTCTTTTTATTGGGGAACTGAATCCATTGATATTAAGAGATATTAAGGAAAAGTAATTGTTGCTTCCTATTATTTTTGTTGTTAGAGTTTGCATTCTGTTCTTGTGGATGTCTTCTTTTTGGTTTGT